>NW_009225034.1:136749-136987 GCF_000690835.1 Fulmarus glacialis
ATCTATAATAATATAAGTTATTGTACAGGACGGTGGATAGGTGACTGCTGGCCTCCCTGGCACCGTGGGGAGACTGCGGACTGTGCTATGGCCACGGTGCTGCGGGGGCCCTGGCTGTAAAAAGAATGTTATAGGGTCTTCGGCCTTTTTTTGTCAGGTGAAGCTGGCGGCGGCGGAGGGCCCGAGTGGGGCGCTGGAGGTTCCTCAGTTTCCCAGCGGCGGCGGGCACCAATCTCGG
>NW_009225035.1:0-20887 GCF_000690835.1 Fulmarus glacialis
TCACCCGCCGCCGGCAGCCATGAGCCCCCCGCCCCTGCGCGGCCGGTGCTGGGCTTCCCCCGCCAGGCCGAGCTCCCCTGGCTGTCACCAGCTCGGCCGCTCTCCGAGCTTCTTCCCTCTCGCTTCGCTTTTTGTTACCCGGCTCCCGAGCTGACCACACCGTGCCCCCTCCGGGGCCAGGACGACAAATCAGAGAGCCGGTGCGGAAAGCTCCGTCTCCAGCTGGGGAAACTTAGCCTTCCCTATCCTGGTGGGAGGGTTTTTGGATCACTGAGTGGTATGGATACAATAACAACGAAACTGATAACTCGCAAAACAGTCTGCATCGGAGGGTGCGCTGCTTTTGTGCAGAAGAAAAGCGAGCTTTCCAGCAATCTGTCACTTAAAGCAAGCTGATAGTACCCAAGTAACTTGAGAGAGAAAAATGGGTGTTTAAAGTTGACACCAAGAATGACTTTGAAAACAGTTTCCAAAGGGGAGAACCTACAGGAATTTCCTGGTTCTCTGTCTTAATCTGCCTGCTTGTGTACATTAATTAATTCACTTCAGTTTTTAACTGAACTTACTTTCCCTGCCTGCAAAAGGATGCTAAGGGGCAGGAAGGATAACCATGCAATGGAATCACGGCACTGTAAGCTGAGAGGCAGGGGCTCTGTTACCCTCTTTGCCAAAGATGTTTGCTATCCCGTGCAATTTAAGTTTGCAGAAATGTGCTGTAATTTTGCATGTTTTAATTCTTAGATCTCCAGCTTTGGGAAAGGCACAGCTGCTTTACCCACAGTGCTGAGAATCTGTAGCTCCCACCAGGACCTGAGGGTGTAACACTGGATAACTCTTGCTACTATAATTACGGGATTGTGGGCAAAAACTTCCAGCTGTCTTCTCTTTGGGTTTCCAAATTTCCTCCTCTGCAAAAAAGGACACGGTACAAATCAGTGCTTCCCTGCCTCTGATGCATCCTGAGAAGTTTAAGACACATTTATTTGACTGTCATGCTGTAAAACCTGTCTGTAACTGAACAGCAGAGAGAGTTCATTACCTTACTTCCAAACATTTGAATTTCAGTGTTCTAGCAGAGGCATCCTAAAATAGATTTGGAGGAACTGGGTCTATCAGTTTTGTTTTTCCTCGAGGAAGAGAAGAAATGAGAAATCATTTCTGAACATTTGTGTTGTGATAACATCTGGCATGTTATGATTTAGGTCAAAGCAATATGTCTTTTATACAGCTAAAAAGGAAGATTAATCAAATGGTTTTTAACACTTATTATCTGTTTGTACCATGGATGTTCTAATCAAGTACTTGGCCCCCATTATGCCAGGCACTTGACTTCAACTGACTTAAGTCATTTTACTTTGTAAAATGAGTTGATCTTGTGCACAAAGGAGTTCAGGTGTACACTGAGTAGCCTACATGGGGTTGTTTCTGGATTGTCAGCTTATTTTCACTGCATAAATCTTCCTGTGTTTCTCCCCCCACCCTCCATTGCCTGAACTCTGTGTTCAAAGAGTCTGAATGCACAAATGGGTATTTCTGCAGGATGAGGAATAGATTAAGGGAGAAAGGGTCGTTGTACAGGAAGAGCTATTCTTAGATAACTTGAAGGTCTGATATTGTCATGTAAGCTTTTCCTTCAGAAGTCACAAATCATGACTAATGAGCTGTATTTAAAATATCCCAAACTGACTGGAGTCATAATATGGGAATGTGTATGTGAAGGTGACTTTTATGAGCTAGTGAAAAGCAACCTCTCCAACTGGCAGTTGTACTGGCTCATCCACTCCAAGGGGAGTTCATCTGGTCCTTGTTGACTGATCCACAAATAAAAGGCAGGAAGAGGAGAGAACTTAAGTCAGTATTGTTACTTTGACAGTATAGGAATGGCTATTGACAGGTTTGAAATCCTTCTGCAGAAATTAAATGGTATAAATGTGCAACTGTCAACCCCTTCTGAAAGACTTTTCACTGTTCTACCTTACTGGAATGATCACTTCCATTGCTTTAGTGCTTTGACTGTATTTTTAATTACTGACATCTTCTAAATATGACTGGTATGTGTGAAAGGGTTTGCAAAGCTTAACTAATCAAGCCAATGTTTCGTATGGCTCTGCTGCTTGCTCTGGTATTTTTAAAAAAACCAGAATTTGTTTTATCAAAACCAAAGTAGAATCAAGAATTAGAAGGGGACCGAGAGTGCTGATAGATAACTAAGGCTATAGCTTTCTTGAGGTAGATAACTAAGGTTATAGCTTCCCTTTAGATTCTTCAAATGCAGCTGGGCAGCTTGTCAGCTAACCTTGCAAAAGAGATCACAGAACTATGTTACAACTTTCTTTAACAGAGGTAACAAAGAGCATTTTGGGACTCAAGTGCCAAGTTCCCCTCTGGCTTAGTCCTTGACTCTGGCACCTGTATGCAAAAATATTCAGTAGTTATTTGTTCAGAATTAGAAGGGAATTTTATCTGTGGGTTCCACAAGGTGGTGACCCTGTGCTTGACATGTCAAATGCTCTCAGCTTCCATTAATTGGTAATTCAGGGAACTCATTACCACAAACCTAATCCAGTGCAGTACCTGCAATGAAAAGGTTGTCTTTTTAAAGAAAGTAGTAAATGTGTTTTTATTTATAGGAGGGGCAGGCAAGCATTAATGACCCATCATTATTTAAGTAAATAGGAATGGAAGAAAGAGTTTCCTTAACTATTCAGTCCCCCTCCTACTTCCTCCACCATTGTTAGCAGTTAGAAAAGATGGGTTTCAGCCTTGTCACTAGCAAAACCAGAGGGAGGTTGGGGAGGACCAAGGAGCGTGGGGAAAGAAGCAGCAAAAAATGCACAGATGTGTAGTGATTTCAAGTTAACTAACTGTGGCTAAGACATAGATCACTTCCTAGAGAATAATGACCACAGCCCAAGGCAAAGCTAGGCGTATTAGCATCGTCTGCCATTAACTTTCCAGGAAATGCACCAGTCTGAAGTCATTAATGAAATTATAGCCAGTTATTTGGTTGGAGAGGGATTAGTCAGGCAAGAGGAACATTTTCCTTGTGGTGCCATTATTTTTACTGAGCAGCACAAAAATTATATTCATTTCATGATCCTGCTTCTGTGTTGGAACATCTTCAGAGAAAAAATGCATTGCACAGAAGTTATTCGAAATTCTTTCAAAAGCACAGGGAATTTTTAGCATTGTGGCAGTGGGAACAGAAGCAGCTCCTAAATTTTGTACATATTGTCAGGGTTGTGCAATTCTCAGCCTTCTGTTCTTCAAATACTTAGCTTCCCTCTGAACTGAACACTGTTTGTTTGGCCTGTGTTAACAGGCTGTTTCTTATTATTCAGATTATCTGGACATAACAAAAATTGTGGTTTTAGAAGAAAAATGTCAGCCAGCTCATTCTGCTTCAGCTGACAAAAAATAAGTATTAAATAGGATAGATCAATCTATGCCAGTTTTGAACAGAGCTCAATCAACAGTGTTTTGTGAGCACGATAATACATTGCACTTAATGCATAGTGCTTTAAATGGCACAATCTAAGAGCCAAGCAAAAATAAGAAGGAATGTGCTCTTCTATAATATTTCACATTTTTCAAAGTCTGCACAAACAGTACTGCTTTTCGGTGAGGAGTTTAGAGGTAGTGTCCAGTTCTAAATGGAGAAACTCAGTACTCTCTTCTGGAGGAGGTGAAATGGTACCTCAGCTATGCGGAGCAGCACCTAGACCCTCTGACACCGGTAGAATGAGAGAGTGGCGCATGGTGTCAGTCACAAGCCCTGAGTCTGATAACTGTGCAAGAGCATCATTGGTGTTAATAATTTTTCCAAAATGCTGTTTTTTTCCTGAGAAGAAATGTGAGCACAGTTGAGGGAAAATTAGGTTTATCGGGTTTAATATTTCCAGAGTGAATTCCAGACTCAGTATAATAATCATTAAATACTAACTTATCACAGAATTACAGAGTGGTTGAGATTGGAAAGAACCTCTGGAGGTCATCTACTCCAACCTCCTTGATCAACCAGAGCCATCTAGCACCAGTTGCCCAGGACTACATCCAGACAGCTTTTGAATACCTCCAAGAACAGAGACTCCACCACCTCTCTGGGCAACCTGTCCCAGTGCTCAGTCACTCCCACAGTAAAAAGTTGTTTCCTGATGTTCAGAGGGAACCTCCGGAAAGAACCTCTGGAGGTCATCTACTCCAACCTCCTTGATCAACCAGAGCCATCTAGCACCAGTTGCCCAGGACTACATCCAGACAGCTTTTGAATACCTCCAAGAACAGAGACTCCACCACCTCTCTGGGCAACCTGTCCCAGTGCTCAGTCACTCCCACAGTAAAAAGTTGTTTCCTGATGTTCAGAGGGAACCTCCTCTATTTCAGTTTATGTCCATTGCCTCTGGTCCTGTTACTGGGCACCATTGAAAAGAGCCTGGCTCCATCCTCTTTGCACCCTCCCTTCAGGTATTTATAGACATTGATCAGATCCCCCTGAGCCTTCTCTTCTCCAGGCTGAACAGTCCCAGCTCTCTCAGCATTTCCTCAGTGGAGAGATGCTCCAGTCTCTTAATCATCTTCATGGCCCTTCACGGGACTCTCTCCAGTATGTCCATGTCTCTCTTGTACTGGGGAGCCCAGAACTGGACACAGTAACTCCAGGTGTATTGGCCTCACCAGTGCTGAGTAGAGGGGAAGGAGCACCTCCCTCAGCCCACTGGCAATACTTTGCCTAACACAGCCCAGGATAGCGATAGCCTCCTCTGCTGCAAGCGCACATTGCTGGTACATGTTCAACTTGGTGTCCACCAGCACCCCCAGATCCTTTTCTGCCAAGCTACTTTCAAGCTGGGTGGCCCCCAGCATATACTGGGGTGTGGGGTTGTTCCTCGCCAGGTGCAGGGCTTTGCACTTCTCCTTGCTGAACTTCCCGAGGTTTCTGTCAGCCCAAATTTCCACCCTGTCGAGGTTGTGCTGGATGGCAGCACACACCTCTGGCCTGTTTCAACCACTCCTCCCAACTTTGTGTCATTGGCAAACTTGCTGAGGGTACACTCTGCCCCATTGTGTAGATCATTAATGAAGATGTTAAACAGGACTGGACCCAGTATTGACTCCTGGGGTACACCGCTACTTACCAGTCTCCAGCTAGACTTTGTGCCACCAATCACCACCCTCAGGGCCTGTCCATTCAGCCAGTTTTCAATCCACCTCACTGTCTGCTCATCCAGCCCCTACAGCAACAGCTTAAGGGGCTATGAGCCTTTTATGGGAGACAGTGTCAGAGGCCTTAATGAAGGCCTGGCAGACACTAGCCACTGCTCTCCCTTCATCTACCAGGCACGTCAGTTCATCGTAGAAGTTTATCAAGTCGGTCAAGCATGACTTCCCCTTGGTGAAGCCACACTGACTACTCCTGAGGAGTTTTTTGTCCTTCATGGGGATGGAAATGGTTTCCAGGATGAGCTGCTCCATCACCTTCCCAGGGATCGAAGTGAGGCTGACCAGCTTGTAGTTCCCTGTCCCCTTCTTGCCTGTCTTGAAGATAGTAGTGACATTTTCTTTCCTCCAGTCTTCGAGCACTTCTCCCAGCTGCCATGATTGAGCAAAGATTATTGAGAGTGGCCTTGCAATGACATCTGCCAGCTCCCTCAGCACTCATGGGTGCTTCCCATCAGGGCCCATGGATTTATCTCAATGAAAGTTACTATACATTACCCTGGTTGGCTCTGATACCAGCAACATTTTATGCCGGTAGCAGTAAAGAGCTCTGCCATGGTGGGGCTGATACCCTGGCTGTCCTAATCAGATTCCAGATCTGAATACAGCATGAGTATGAGGGAGGTAGAATAAAATAAGTGTGAATCTCATCTTGACACACATATGGGTGAACTGTACACTAGAGCCAGAAATGGAAAGTTCCCCAAGACAAGCATAGCCTTTTTACATTGTCAAAATTCCTCTAATTCTTCTGTTCCTCTAAAAAGTAACATTATTATTGAGATACTTTAAACTGTTCTGAACTTTGTTTAGAAAAAAACTGTGTGAACATTAATTCCCAACAAGAACTAAGAACTGAATCTCCATGATCCACTTACCCAAAACCTGTAACTACCCTGGGTCACAACCTGAGACCAGCATATGCAAATAAACTAATTCCTGTGGATTGTTTTGGAGAAAAAGCTGAACAAACTTCACATGTCAAAAGGAAACACTTTGGCCATTCTCTTATCTCTATCCACTGCCTCCATTAGTCTCTCCTTTTGATACCCTAAAAATAAAACCTAACCAAAAGAATTTTCCCCCCAAGGGGGCCAGTGTTAAAAGGCTTCAGAAAAGATGTCGTTTATCGTGCTCTGCTATTCAGCTGCAGGAACACCCCCTTTCCTGCTCTGCCATCCAATTATGGGGGAAGCACTGCTCTTTCACCCCAAGCCAAAAATGTGGGAGGTCGAGAAAGGACAGACAGATGTGGCAGACTTAACAACTTCACTATGTCTGGAAAACATAATGAAAAGACATGTGTTTTATAATCTCAGTATATGTGCCTGGAGAGATTAGAAAGAAAAAGTTTTATGCTAAACCATTTAAACTGCTCCCCATATAGTTATGTCCTTAACTCTTCCACCCCAAATAAAGCCTCACCCTGAAAGTAAATAAGCTAAGAGTATCGTCTTTTGTCAAAAGCTGCTTTACAGCGGGACTCACACAGCAGAAAGAGAAAGGCAAACCTCTGCATAAATGCAGATCTGAATGAGAATTGTTCAGGTTTTGTGTTTGTTCTTAAATCAGATTAGCTATTCAGGAAAAGTAAGAACACATACTTAAAACTTACTTTGTTATAATGATGAAAACATTAGCCAAAAGCTCTGGTGGTACCTTGAAAAGAAAGGAAAGTTAAAAAAGCCCAAACGTGTTACATAACTGTGCTGGATTTCCAAGAAAAACACACAGCCATGCAACAGACAGTTAATGTCTGCAAAATTCCAGATTTTTTTTAAAATGCCCTCTGGGGCCAATTTAATATTTTCCAGACCCTTCCCCCTCCCACCCCCCACTTGCTAAAAAACAGCAGTGAAATACCAGGAAATGGTCCTCAGCTGTGGTAATGTTTTCATTTGCCCCGTGTCTGAGCTTTTGAGCTGTTTCCTAGCCCCTCTGCCCCAGTCTTCTGGTGCTTTTAGCATTCCAGGAGCAGGTAAATGACTTGGGCTTGCTCTCTGCCAGGCTTTTGTTACTCACAGCCAAACTCGGCTCTGCAGGCTGCCTTCAGAAAAAAAAAAAAACAAAAACCACAGCGCATGCAAAGAGCAGCTCTCCAGAACTGCGGACAGTTTATACAAGCTGCTCCCTCCAAGCATCCAATAAACTTTCCCCTTGCAAAGCTGTCTCCCCATTCCTAAACATATCATCAAAACCACCCTTTCTCCGAAGCGTATGATCAAAAACACCTTTTCCAAAGACATTTGCTTGCTTACACCAAAGGAAAAAAGAAAAGCTGTGTTTGATATGTTTATCCTGTTATTTTTAAAGAAAAAATATTTGGTTCTACTCGAAGGTATTTAGCTTTTATAGTCTCCCATGGGTTGTTGAACAGTTGATAAGATATGCAGGTCCAGAGCAGCACCGCTAATTAAGTCTTACAAATGTATGAGAGTAAATACACAAGAGGAGGAAGGAGAGAAAAGTAAAACAAAAGTAGCTTTTAATGGACAAAATATATGCATTATACAGCAGGCCCCAAACTGCAAGCGCTTACACATGTGCGTAATGCTGCTCTTGAAGTAGGTTCCAGTGTGAGCAATCTTGGTAATTTGTGTGTGTATTCATGTGTCTCTTTTGGAAAGCTGTCAGGCAGGCTCCTTGATGTAGACAGCAGAAAAGCCTCAAACAATGGGGTCTGATTAACTGTGGAGGCTGCAACCTTAACCTTTGGAAGTCACTATTCCTCTGCTTTCAGTCACCCAGGAGTATAGTAGCAAGTTTGTCTGTGTTGCTCTTTCTTGCCACTAATCCCCTCTCAAGAGTGACAACTAAAAAGACTGGGAGAGGCCTTGCCCTCTCCACACTTTGCCATCTTCAAGTGAATCCCAGCTTGATGCCAAGTCTTCACCTCTGTCTTTCACTTCCTTGGAAAGAGAGGTGGAGGAAAGAGAGCCTTATCCATGCCAGACCAAGGGGTGCACACTCATCACCTCGGTCAGCTGGTTCTGGAGCCTTGAGTCACACAACACTCTACCCGTGCAAAGTAACTAGTTTTCATGTGAATGCACATGTGCTGGCTCAAGGGATAACACTTCTGCCCCCTCCAATTTTTACCCTTGTCTTTTCCCATCTTTGTAGTTTTGCATCTAAGTCCCTTCGACTCATGCAAACCAATGTGGTTGTATTGTCTGTTCCTACGATCCATGCTCCTGAATTCTCCCAGATCTCTTGCCTGCCAAATGCAAGGTCAAAAAACTGTCACTGCAGATACAAAAACTCAAAGTCAGTTGACATAAGGGCATCAAGAGAGACTATAGCAGGCTAGGTTAAAGATGGATGCACCGAGCTGAATGCAGACCATGTCTTTTAGCTGCTTCAACTTCAATAAATTCCTAGTGCAACTAATATGTTAGGAAACAAGTTTTGCAGAAAAATGAGGAAAACAAATGGGGATATGCTTCAAAGTCATACAAACAAGCCCCCCACCCCCATCCCCCTGTAATCTTAGTACTGCAAAAATCTCAGAACTGATCTGACTGTGTAACTGCAGCCTGGGGCACTTATTCACCACTACTGGAGCAGCAATGCCAACATTTCTTTAGTTACTTTATTCCTAACTATTCCATTGCAATTTCTAGGACATATTCAAATTTCCATTTGATAAAAGTTAAGTCATTATTTATTCTACTTGAACACTGTCAAATAGCAAAATGTTTAGGCTTTTTGCACATGCTAAAAATATATGAATAACCAATCAGGCTATGTAAAGAATGAGTTTTCTGTCTCATGCAGGGTATCCATAATTTCTAAATTTGCCTGAATTTCAAATTAAAAAAAAAAAGGCTACCATGCTTAAAAATCTCCATGAAAAAGCAGCCACATTTTTTTATATACATCTTGGGGATGGGTCTCAAAGTATATTTTTGTCAGCAGAAACAAACACTGTCTTTTGGTTTTGATTTTTTAATCCCGAATGGTAAAATCAATGAAAGGGAAAGTCTCTCCAAAAAATAAGAAATTAAAATGCTGAACTACAAGAAGTCCAAAGTCAGAACTGTAGTTCCAAATCAAAATTCCAAAGAAAATTACTTACTTTTATTAAGCATTTAATTTAAAATGTAACCATGTGTCCTCACACGGCAGGACTTTGTTGAAGTTTTACCTTCCAACTTTGTACAGAATATTTTATTGTCTTAAAATTTTAAGGGTAAAAAGTCGGATTAAAAATCATTGATTATAGGGAAACTAAGTTTTTGCAGCCAGGCTGTGTCTAGATCTAAAACAAAGAAATAATTAAGGTTTTGAAAAATTTAAAGCTTTTTTTTCCCAGCTGGTCTAAGACATAGAGACTGATTTTGTTGAATGCCACTGCGATCCGAGAAGAAATAGAGTTAGTTGCAAGTGTCCATACAAATTCCTTAATGCATCTAATATTAGTCTGGCAAGCTTCACATTAGGGGGTCACATCCTGCATCCCTTGTTCCCCCGACAGCTCATTGAAGTTTCCCTGCAATGCTGAATGACCAGATTCTCAGAATGTTTAGATATCTGGTTGAGTGCAAATAGTAAGCAACATATGGAAGTGAGTTTGTATTTCTTTGTTCAGTTGTCATCAAAGATAGATTGGGGTCAACCACCTAAGACTTATGTTCATTCCAATGGTTAATACAGACTATGTTTTTCCTGTATTTAAACAAAGTAAAAAGAATTTAAAAAGGTAATAAAGCCACTAAGTCTGTAGAAAATAGTCTTGCTGCATCTCTTACAGCATCTTCTGGAAATGTGTTTGGAAAGTAGTAAAACAATTATGGTAAAGAAAAAGATTAATTGTGAAAGATGAGAAAAAAGTATTTAAGTTTCCTTAAAGAGAAAAAAGTATTCTGTTTCCTTTTCAATAGTTGGCCAATTCAGTTTTATTAGTGGCCATAAGTAGATCCTTGTAACACTTGTACCACTAAGGAGGGCTTAGACCTTCTGAAAATTAGACCACTTGTTAAGATGTCTAGTTTTAATCATCCCCAATTTTGCGTTGAACCTGTCTAGTCTCGTTTCCTATTTTGTGAAGTTGGCATAACACTGCAGTATCTTTCACACAGTAAATAGAGTTAAGTTGAATTGATGAATGTTTCCGCAACACTTTGAAAATTCCAAATGAAAAAAATAGTCTGTAAAAACAAGAATTAGTTATTCTTGCAAATCCATTAAGACGCATCCTTATGGATCTGCAAGCAGTTTTTAAATCTGTATGGCCCAAGTGAGGTGGAGAGGGGAACAAGGGGAAGGAGGTTCAAAGGGTTTCTTTTTTGCTAGTTTCTTATTCCTTAAGACTTCAGTTCTCCTACCATTAGTGTGTGTAAACATTAGTGTGTATACTTATGAACTAAAGCTTCTGTGAACACATCAAACAGAAGATGATGCTAGCTAGTATATGTTCAGCAGTGTGAAAAGGGATCTAGTTCACATGGTTACACACCTTCAGTGGCTGAAAAAACGTAGGTTCTGCTATTTTCTATGTGTGCAGTTTACAGTTTGGGGGGGCACATGCATTTTTAAACACATACACAGATACTGACAAAGGAGGAAGATAATGCATTTGGCATGCCCCTAGTGAATGACAACAAGGAATAAATGGGTTTAAGCAGCAGTATAAATTGATGTCAGTCATTAAGATGAGTTTTCTACTGATAAGGATACCCTGGACTGGACTAGATTGTCAGGGAAAGGGAGGCTACTGGAAGTCTTTAGAAACACATCAGATCAACATCTGCCAGAAGCAGGTCCCAGGTATTTCTGCTTGGAGGCAGAGACTGACCTACAGAGAGGAGCTCCATCTCTGCCACATTATTTCCTATTGCAGGTTGCACAAAATGCTCTTTCAGAGAGTACTAGAAAGATGGGATATATGGAGTATTCCCTCCCCACAGAATTATCCTTGTCTTTGTAAGGATAGCGTAATCCAGTTCTCCTACTTCAGGTCTGGACATGAAAGAATAGAGTTTTGTTCTCCATAAAATATAAGCATGAGACATGCAGTTAGACTATGAACATTAGTTAAGTCATCATAAGGTAGACTGAGCATCATACACTATGCAGAGATTGTTTGTG
Organism: Fulmarus glacialis; assembly: GCF_000690835.1. NCBI lineage: Eukaryota > Metazoa > Chordata > Aves > Procellariiformes > Procellariidae > Fulmarus > Fulmarus glacialis. The sequence continues at coordinate 11,308 of NW_009225035.1, forward strand.
GTATAGTTTGGCTGAGCATTCCACTTAACCCCCACCCCAAACCACTAAACCAAAAAGCAGAAGGTGAATGTCCTGTAGACAAAATATACTCTTATTAGATCATGACAACACCTAGATTTTTCCCCACTGGAAAAGTAATATATTACTAATTATTTTTTCATCACAGTATCTGTCCTACAAGCTACTCTAAATAGCCTTTAACATTCATTGTGCTCTTGTCTCTTGGTGGCTTTAGAATCAGAAAAGAGATTTTTGGCACATCAGTACAGAAGGTATGTAAATATAGTAGGATTGAACAATACATTAGTCATTTGGGGGCAACTATGTAAGGATGACACAGCACCCTGGGGAAAGAATGGTAAACGCAACCAAAGGGCGCAGGAAGAGAACAACCCAAAGGAAGAGAATATAACCTGTGTGATTTTCTCTTTCCTTCCTTTCCACTTTGTTCTTACATGTGTGTAGTGTGTGGTGGAGAAGGAAAGGGGGACATCTGGCCAGATGCGGAAAGCCACCACCATATCTGTGCAATAATAAAGGTTTTCTTGGAGCCCAGGTGATAGCAATTTTGGCTGTTGCCCATACTGTAATACACATAATAATAAGCCCTCTCCTGCTGTGTCTTCAGTTGAGGTTAAATTCTTCCAGTGCAAAAGATAAAAAGCAGACAGCAGAGGCTTAAAGAACCCATCTGCCAACACTCGAGATACACCTACACAAGATATGAGATCTTCTGTTTTATAAAAATGACCATGTCATCTGGTCTTCTGTTGGAAGGCAATTTCCAGCAGGTCACCAGAAGAATCTCATTTTGCAGATGCATGGCCATACCAGATCTATGTTGCAATACTATCATCAACAAAATTTACTTGCAGACCTTTTGTTCTTCACAAAGAGCTAAGATGTACGGCTACGTGCTCCAGACCACACACATGCAGTACCACCAGAGAGATTCCCCTCCTTGCTCCCAGAACCAGAATGAGCAAAAACAAGTTATAAAAGATTCATGTGGTGAAGCATGGCAATGATTTCAGAGAGGAAAAAATATATGAGATTATAACAATTCACAAAGGAATGATGCACTTTTGCAAGAATACCTTGGAGCCCAATGAAAGAACCAGTGTTATTTTGTTGGATTCTTCAGGCAAAACTAAGCTGTCACTTTTGCCTTTTTACTACGCAAAAGCACAGATATCCCAAAGGCCTGAGTCTTAACCATAGAAAGTTTTAATAATAAATGACATATTTGTGTTCATCTGTATAAATGCTTTGCAAGGGCAAATCTCAAAGGAAGCAAGTAAAGAGTGTGTATTATAATAGAAACACAGTGTATAAGTACAATGGTCATCAAACTATGCAAAAATTCATTGTTGCCTTCTAAATAACTTGTAGGGGGGGAGGAGGGGGAGGTTAAGACCAGGACAGGCCTTTATGCTTATACGCAGCTGTTCTTAATTTGCAAGAAACTGTAAACAGTTTTTAATCTCCTAAGCACAACAAGAAGTAGTGAAGGTTTAAGTACTCAAAGCAATGTCTGTTCTTGCCTTTCTCCTCACATTTAGATATTATTTTTTTCTAAGTGAAACCATCAACCTTTTCTATCCTAAGTGAAAACTCCATCGGATTCTCTGGCAGGGATAACAAGATCACTAAGCTCTGCCACATTGCTTCCTGAGTGGTAGACCTGAACGTCCTCTGGGCATCCTCTGCAGGCCAAGCTGGGATTAGGACTGTTAGATGGAAGTTAGATGGAAGAAAATAGGGAGCGGGGAAGAAGACGTAATTCCCCTACTTTACCATATAGAAGTTAAAGATGGAAAAATACAACATCCTATGGCTTGAATGGAAGTCAAGGGGCTGTGGTCATAGTGAATGGCCATGAGAGGCTTTCTTCTTCTATATGGTAAGGAGAAAAGAAACGAAGTTCCCACAGGTTATATGTCTTATGAAAGGCAACACTCAGAACCCCTCCCTGAGCATTCATTTAGCATAGCAACTATGCAGAACTGCATTTAGCATCAACCACACACAGCTTACTTTGATTTTTGTCATGCACAATTTTCCCCTGAAGATGCAATTGGAATTTATGCTTTCATAATTTTTCCACAAGAAATACCAGAAGCTGATAGTACCTGCCATGCTCTTGCTAGCACAGATGACGTTAACATGAATGGAAAATGAAGTTATCTGTGGCATAGCTGTTAAGAGACTCAGTTTGTACGATCTTACTCTCATGCCTGAAAAAGTCATGTTATCAGGTTAACGTTATTAAAGAACATGAAGGTGGAATTCATCCCTTTATTAGTGTTAAGTTATGGATAATGCAAGGCATATATAAGTACCTAAACAGAATACCAATAAATCTAAATATAGCAAAATTTGTTCAGGAGGCACTTTTCTCATAACCAAACATTATTAATCTTGTGCATTAAAATGATGTCCGAGCAGCAAGTCAGAATGAAGGCTAATAATGCTAGGCACTGGACAAACCCTGCAAAGTAGCTAGCCCTCAAAAGCTTACAATACAAATTGACAAAGAGAGGAGGCATGGGGTAAAGGATGGGATAAAAAAGCATGATTATGGCATCAAACTTTTGTTTTATTTTAGTGGTTATTTAAGATGGATTTAGTTAGTAGATTAAAGGTCAATCAAAATGACTGCATAAGAAACTGAGTGTTTTCCCATTATCATACCTAACTTAATTAACAACTACATTTCTCCATCCACATTTATTTTTTATACTTGAATAAATACAGCCAAAATTGTTGCAAAATGTTATTTGAAGAGCGTTTAAAATAAAAGACCATATCAAAATTTGGCACAGCAAACCCAGCCCTGTCATATTGAAAAAACATACTTTTGTACATCTGGAAGGTTTTTTTGGGTGCTTTTTTTTTTTTTTTTTTTTGGTGGGTTGTAAGACAAGCCTGCATTTAAAAAGAGATTCCCATTGAGTCCTCTTTGATGAGGAAACTATTAGGCACATACAATTGGTCTTGGCCCATTGATTCAGCCTGTCCAGATCCCTCTGAAGAGGGATCCCTCAAGCAGGTCAACACTCCCACCTTACTTGGTATCGTCTGCAAACTTACTAAGGGTGCACTCGATTCCCTCATCCAGATCATTGATATTAAACAAAACTGGCCCCAATACTGAGCCCTGGGGAACACCACTTGTGACCAGCCGCCAACTAGATTTAACTCCATTCACCACAACTCTTTGGGCCTGGCCATCCAGCCAGTTTTTTATCCAGTAAAATCACATCTTAAAAATAGAGGTGCTTTTGTTACCTTCATTACTTTTATGAATCAGCCCCTGTTTCTTGCTTTCAGTAAATGCTTTGGTTTTTTAATCTTTATTAATATTATATCTCAGCTTAATGATTTACTACTGCCAGAAGTCTGCACCTCTGAGCTTTTAGCCCTCTAGACATTGAGACTTAGGTTAATGTGTTTGCTTTGCACTTGTCATCATTGATCAGAAAGCAAGCTCAGCCGAAAGGCAATGCTTTGGTTCAACCACCGTATTGCAATTGTATGTCTCAGTCCTACGTAAATGTGTAGAAGGCGGTATGGGCTTGAGCTGGACAACGAAGGCTACCAGGCAATGCATCTTAGAGTTCCTTATGTGAAGAACAAACAGATTGCTCCTGAAATCTTCAGAACAATCTCCAAGCCTGGGAGCCAGCCAAGTAACCAAAGGACTCTAAGTTCACCCATATCCTAACATAACTGGGCAGGGGCTATTACAAGATGAACCAGATCAATCAAGATAGGTTTGTAAGAGGAAATATATACAAATACTTATATGAAGGATGTAAAGAGGACCTTCTGTTTTGCCTCAGTGCCAGCATTAAGAGTTCTGGCAGGCACCTGCAAAGACCCCTGGAAAACCAGCACAAAATATATGTGCATTGGAGTCTCCAATCAGCTACTAATTCTGTGGGTCCTGGAATTAGTGTGCCCCACTGAGGGAACTGAACTGCTCCTCCACACCTTGGAGGTGTGAACTAACCCTTCTTGTTTTACCTGAAGGAGGGAAAGGGTAAGGGGCACATCCATCTCTCATTTTCAGATTAAATGTCTGCTTTTGGGGTTTTCTGGGGAGATGCATCTTAACCTGCACTAGGTTTAAGCAGATTAATTGCTTCCCTACAAGCTGTCACAGTCCCATGTCAGCCCCACTGTGGAGCTGGACTGTAGTCCTATTTTCCACACATTTCACAAAGTGGGCAGTTCCTGCAGGTTATAGTACACTATTCTGAAGCTTTTTCACATTCTGATTTACTTAACAAATGCATCTGCTTAATTTAAGTACCAAATTAAAAACTGGTTTAAAAGATTTTAGATATTTGTATGTGTATCTATATTTAGAATCTAATGTTTATGGGAAAGGACTGTCATTTCCTTACGTATAAATAAATCGCATAGCACAGTGATCTTTCACTGCAACTTTTAAGTCTTTTTAAGATCTAAGAAAATAAGAAGTGAATAGATACTGTTACAAATTAGCCCAGTTTATGTATTTGCAATGGGATCTTTGGGTATAATACTGATTTTGCGCAAGTGTGAATCTGAACTATTTTCACTAGTTTTAGTGCATTCTAGATTGCCACTGATGGCGGCAGAATCTCACATCTTACATTTTCATGTTCAATATACATCAAAAGTTTATATTTATGTTAAAATGTTTATTTGTGAATTTATCTAATTAGTTACTAATTATAGGCTTTTGAAATAGAGTATCTCCTTGGCTCACTGAAGGCCTATGCAGAAAGCCATGATCTTTTCAGTAATTTGGTTTTCTGTCTGGGATTATTTGGCTTCTTTTACTTAAGCAAACGGAAAAATACTGAAAAAAATGCCTAGAAATTACAGCTAAAAGTCTTTCATCCAGTTGTCTACAGAAAGAAATAATTTCAGGGAGGATAAGGTAAGTCAAGTCCCACATAATCAGGGTCTACTTTATAACCCAAACTAAAGTTTTTTAAGCTATATAGGCTACATTAAATGACAATCTGACATTTAATAAGAAGCCATAAATAGCTAATTAATGTCAGGACTTGATGGTTTTTTTCAACACTTTTGTCTTTTAAGAAGAGTAAGACCACCCATCCAGACAGCACTTAAGCACTTGAAAGAATAGTTGTAGTTTCTTTAGTACAAATAAATAGGAAGAACATTAAAGCTAATTCAGAAAAGGATAATTAAATTATTAAAAGCAGGTCTAAGCTTCTATACAACAAAACTGAAAGGACTAAGGGCCAGGAATCTTATTCAAAGAAATGGGTGATAAAACCACCAGTGACTCCACTGAAAACAGGATCATGCTCCAAACCTTGCACAATTTTCCCATTTGATTACTTCTACTAATGCCAGTGATAAAGCAGAAATCTGATCAGAACGCTTAATCTCCTGCTTCCCCTTCTTGCATGTTAATTAGAAACAAAGTCCACTTTCAGTTACATATTTCATGGTATTTATCTTATTTTTATTTTTCTTGCACTGTAAACTAGGAAGATTTTCAGAAACTTGTAAAAACATGTCACATAGAGGTTAAGACTTAGCCAACCTGTATGTAGTCAGATGAATCTAAGCTTTCACATCCTGTTTCCTATGTTTACTTAACAAACAATGGCCTATGGAAAAATAGGGTAAACCCAGGAGTGGTGCCATCTGTTTCATACTGGAAGAAAATGTGCTTCAATGGCCATGTATCCTCGCCTCCCTTGAGGATTGTCAGAGTCACCTCATGCACAGCTTGGAAACTGGAGCTGGGGGGGAACTGACTTGCTCTAACACAACTGTTGCTGGACAAGAGGTCTGATGCAAACAGAATTTCTTAACTTCTTCAAAGCACAGGGCTGAGTTTTAAAACATTTCAAAGGCCCGTCCCAAGCGGTTACAAATTTTTCCTGTGAGTTCTCAGAGGAACTCACCTGTTAAGAACAGGTTTTATATAGGGTGGGAATACTGATACAGGAGAGAGGGCAGGTCAGAAATTTTCTACCAGATTATTTCCTGATAGAAAAAGTGTACTTTAGCTTTGCTGATTTTATCCAGTGCTATATAGCTTGGAATAATATATTTTGCTTTAGACTGATTTGGCCTAAAGTGAAATATTTCTGCCTAGCAACTGTTTTATTTCATGCTATTTCAGTGTTAAATTGCATTACTTTACGGTGATGCGTTGGCACACAGGAACTGTGCTTCAGCTGCCCACTGCTTCAGTCCTCTCTTGGCCTGGGCACTGGTGTCCATTAAGAATCTCCTATGAGCTGCAAGAATTCAGCAGTAGGTTCACTCCCATCCAGCAAGTTTTACTGCTTGGATTTTTCTAAGACTGAAGGTCATATCCAACTTGCCAGTCTTGTCCAAAATTCTGCGCTGAGATTTTGTGGTTAGAAATGCATACTACAAAGCCAGCTGAGAAGCCAAGATCACAAATATGTTGTCTTTTTAAACCAGTGAACTATTTTTTTCCTATTTTCTCTAGTCTTCCTGCAGCAAAGCTAATAAACTTCTCATAATAAAAATGTGTACTCAAACTTCTCTGCTTTCATCTATTTTTCATTAATAATAGTTTCAAGACAGTTTTTCCACAAGCATTTAGTACTGCTCTACCTCTGGTCCAGATGAAGTCAACAGGAGTTTTTACTACTGATTTCCACTACAGCAGAGTTATGCCAACAATTAATATATTTGACCACTCATCTGTTACAAAAACAAGCTATTAATTTTGAAGAATTTGTGTCTAAACATTAGAAAGAGTTGAAAGCATTGAATTTTATAAATGGGCCAGTTTGCTTCAAGCATTTAATCTGATTTTATTTTCTTCTTGCAATGCCAGTTAAAACCAGTCTTCTCTCTTTCCAAGTTACTGCTCACAAGGAAAATGAGTACACAGAGTCAGAAAAAAATCTCTGGGCAGTTATCCTGGCTACAGCCAGCCACAACAGGAGCACAAGGGGTGTAACAGCTGGAACTTCACAAGTTCCTCAAGATCTGGTTGAGATTGTGACCCTCTGTATTAAGACACACTGTGATATAACATGTAGGATCTTGTCAAACCAGCAAGCAGCCCCACTTCCGCAGCACTTCTCAGTGGTCCCATGAGGCAGCATAACTTTCATATGTCTTAAATACTCCTCTAGTCTCAAAAAATCTTTTTTGAATATCACTACTGAACCATTCACTTTCCACTTTCCAGACAAAGGAGACAGTGCATGACTCACAGCAAAAAGTTTGAACCATCTGTGGGTGAAAGTGGAGAAGTGGTTTCAAATAATCCCCTCAGCACCACCAGTGCTTGGTTTCTCTATGTTCTAAGGTGGTTTACTTTGCATTTAGCAAACATATAGGCAGAGCAATCAAGAAAGGGGAATCAATCAAGGAGAATCTTTAAAAACACCAAAGGCAAGACAGCAAAGCAGAAATAGTGCTAAAATCTTTAAAGGGACTTTAGCAGCTTTCACATGGATTTTAGCCATTCAGCAGGCTCAGGGTACAAGACTAGATATCTAAGGGAAGTCTTTGGTATGCTATATAGATGCACAGATTTCAGCAAATTTGCTTCAAACCAAATTACAATCTGCAACTTTTTCCAAAGGTTCCTCAGCTTGCTCTGAATGTTGAGCAGCCTGTTCTCACCATTTGGTGTCCTTGCACAGTTAATATATTTTCTATCTAGTTGCATTACACAAGTTCCTGACGGGTCATTCAGTAAGATCATCCTTATAGTGTATAATGGCTATTTCAGGCTATGAGATGCCATTTCTTGTAAGTCATCAGTGATAAATATTCATTTATTTGGAGAGATGGTTGTATGCCATACAAGGTACCATTGCTAGAGTTCATATCTGTCCACTTAGAGAGAAACGAACTAGAAGAATAAATCTTTTGACAAATGTTACAGCTGTTTATAAATTCCACTGGAGACAGTCAGACTTGTAGACTAAAGAGAGGGCTGAATGCTCGAACAGCCTAAGATGTCAAAGAGCTAGGTTCAGATTAATCCCTTGGCCTTTTCTGTGTATCTCATGACTAAGAAGGACAAAAGGAACTCACCATTAAAAAGTGTTTCATAAAGCAGGGCAAGGCACAGTGCCTCATCCTATACTGTATGCAGTTTAAAGCATCATATGAAAGGTGGCAGGTCTCTTCTGGAGAGCTGTTGCCTTCCGTATGCATGTTAAAGGATCGTATGCTATTGTACCACTTGCACACTAAAACAAATCAGTATTTTCCCTGGTTTTTAAAGTTGTGAAAATTCCACTCTGTTTGAATCCAGATATTACTAACATGTAAGGAGAGTTATTATTTTTCAGTTATTCTAAAAAAGAAATGTAGCAAAAACTCCTTGAAGTTGAAACATTATAAGAGAAAAATTAAAACAGACTGCTGTTGAAACCACTGAAAGGCACAATCCTGATTGAATCTGGGATTTTATTCAAGTGAAATTTTACCTTTTTATCAGCTTTTCTTTGGGCTTAAGGGATGTTGAAAAGAGGCAGTCATTAGATTTTTTTCTTTTGTTTTTAAATACCTCCAATATATCCCCCTACTACTGCTGTCCCAAAAACATCTGCCCCCTTTCTCTCTGTCTTCACAGATAAGCCACTCTTTTGACAGACTAGACTTGTAATGATCTGTCCAAAAGCTGTCTGTGAATACTTTAGCAGAACAGAATAGGAAATGTTTTAAGAGCAACTTGAAAAGTCAAAACATTAATACCCAAAATATAAATTTACTTCCCAGTCATCTTAAATGTAGATGAAATAAAAAGTTGAAGTGTGTTATGGCTTCAAAGCAAAATCTTGAAGCTATGCATTAAGCAAAGTACATATGGCTGGGGCTGGACCTTTAATGCTCATTGTTATCAAACACAGTGCTTATCTATTTTGAGGAGCTCCAATGACTCAGCCGGAAAGCTCACTTACTTACACTGGGACCCTGCTGCCCCTGCTGATGTGGGCTCTTGCGTGAGGGAAGCTCTCAGTTTAGGTAGTCACCATCTGGGTAGCGCAGCCATTCAGCAAATACCTTCTCTTATATGTTGCTTGTAGATACTGGCTTGGTTTCAGAAAATCTAGTCACGTGCCTGGAAGGGCAGTTACACTGTTTGGATGTCCACACACTGGCAAGGTCTTTGTTTAAAACAGACTCACTTAAAAAGCCTGCCTAGGGTTGTGAGTAAATAAGCACTTGAAATGACCTGTCAGCCCACCAAATACTGCCTTTCCAGTAGAGTGGAAATTATTTTAATGCCAAGGAGATGACCTGGGTACGAGACAAGAGACAAGTTTTCAACGCTGAAAGGAAGCTCAGAAATGGCCCCCTAGTCCTCCCTGGCAGCAAGTAAGAATGATGGCTGTTTCTCACTAAATCCTCTCAGAAATGCTCTCCAAGAGCCCAAAAAAGAGATTCCCCTTTACTTCTGCCCCGACCCTCTGTAAGGCTGCCAAGCACAATCTTCCACCCTGTCGAAGTACCAAACTATGGGAATAGTTATCAAATTAAATAATAGGTAAAAGCTCTCATTAAGAGTTTATGACATTGTCATGGTTTAACCCCAGCCAGC
>NW_009225036.1:0-32712 GCF_000690835.1 Fulmarus glacialis
CTGCGTGGTTGGTTAAACCACGACAGGTGTGGTTCCACAGCAATTTATCCTGATAACATCTGGTCTAGAGCATTCCTCCTCCTCCCTTGCATGACTACACCATAAGCCACCAGAATAAGCTCATGCCACAAGCTAGGTCACACTGCTTTGCTGTTAAGGAAAAGCTAGGACCATACAAGCTCAGCTTTAGTTTGGTTTAAACTGCCCTGGAACCATGTTTTCAGGCTGTCGCTCAACCAGCTGTTTTCTGTAACAGTGCCTCAGCTTTAATGGCTTCACCTTTTTCCCCTTCTGATGACTTGTTCATACCTTATCTCAGCACTGCTCACTCAGTTGTATCAGTATCTGTTTGTGTAGCTGAGCAGTGAATCAGAGAACTGACCAGGTTAAAAATAACTCAGCAAAAAGAAAATGATTTTAATCTGATCGGTTCTCTGATCTGGTTCATTCTGCAACTGCACAAGTAGTGGTAGGAGAAAAACTGAGATGGACAAGTGACAAGAATAATCAATCTGAAGAAGGAGAGCAGACCGTGACACCACTGAAGTGCTGTCAACCTACAGCCTCTGTGAGAACAACTTTGTATGATGTTCCTCCAGCCACTCAACACTGTGTTTTATTTTATTCCTGCAATCAATATATATTACTAATTAAAATTGCTATTTCTGACATGTGTACTAACCAGGCTATTTTGCATAGGTTTCCTGTGGTTCGGGTTGGGAATGGCTCTGAGTCAAAATGTCACTAGATATTTGAAGGTAAATTCCTTCTGGGTAGGTTATGTTATCTGTTCTGTCAACAAGGCTGGAAGTAGCAAAAAAAATTAATTTGGTTCTCAGTTACCTCAATCTTTGTCTCAAGATTTAGCAAGTACAGAAAAGCTTAGGTTTGTCCATGGTAATGAGGTGGTCCCTACTCACGATATGAACATTTTTTATAGCTATATCATCTCCACTAACCCACCACCTCCCCAGCTTGGTGATTCATGGAGAATTAAATGCCCATCCCATCAGTAACTTACTTTCCATAATCAGTCTGAACAACATTCTCCATTTACCACAGCTAGAACTGCTTTTAGGCAAATCCTTAGCTGGAGAGTTTGATGCTTCTTCATTACACTTAATGCAATTTTGGACCCACTCTGAAATTAGAGGAAGTGTACTTTGTGATTTAAATGTCTACTGGATTGAACTTTTTGATATTTATCCCACAACTTGCAGAGTCATCTCAGCTCCTGTCAAAATCAGTAGGAGTTAAGAGCACTTAGCACTTGAAGACAGCTCATAAAATCAGCCCCTGAGTGATATGCCATTTCCCTTTGTTACACTATTTGTGGGAGCTTTGGTGCAACTAATAATTATCATAATCACAGAATCATTCAGGTGGAAGGGACCTCAGAGGGTGTCCATCCAACCTCCTGCTCAAAGCAGTGTCAGCTTTCAGATCAGATCTGATCTGATCAGATCATAAGACTGAATACGAAATCAGCTCTGACATGTGGTTGATATTTTCTTGTTTCTCAAAGTGTTTTCCAGAATCCTTTACAAATGGAATGTAAGGTGGTTCCATAACCAGTGCCTGGGTTGTGGAACACTCCATTACCCATAGTCTCAATATCTAAGTATAACCTGAATGTAGAGAGAAAATCAAGCAAATCAGGCATAGATTGTTTTTCTCTTGAGCATTTTGAGAATCAAGATTACTCTGCCTGACATGTGCATGATTTTCCATGAAGTTATGTTGAAATACAAAAACAATGATGTAACCTAATTGCTCACAAGCCAATAGCAAGGAAAGAAATTATAGCTAAAAGCTATAAATCCCATGGGACATGAAATCTTCTACATTTTCAACTGTTTCCATCTCTCCTTTGCTTGCCTAGTTCAAAAAAAAAAAATCTGGTGGAAAAAAATAGACATTAAAAGAAGCCTAAATAAATATTTATATGTTTCTCTTCAAAGTATACTTTTCTGGTGTTACCCATTCAATTTCACTCTTAACTCCCACATGCTCCAGTTTGCAACCCTCTTTCAAAGCAGTTTCAGCAGAGATTTCTGACACTGGGCTGCTGTAGCAGAGTCAAGTCTACATCCCTGCCAACAAATTAATTGTATGTGGGACCATTCACTAGCACCGAGGCCAACTGGCATAGAACAGCCCATGTTCCTGTTACTAAACACTATTCTAAGCTGGCTAATGATATCTTAACTAGCTATTGATAATGGTCCCTGACCTAGGCTAACTTCTGAACAGTTAGTTCATGGCAAATATTTGAGAGCATAAAGGTTGGTTGATCTGGGCCAAAAGCTTGCCAGGGAATGTTCTGGCAGTATAACAGTACATACATTTAAGTTGTGTTTCTGGGAACAAACCTCGGGCATGTCTATATTATTAAATTAAACAGTGCCAAGGAAATGTCATAACAGCAAAGAAAAGGGCTGAGGAATATACTTCTGTCCATGTTCCTGTTTACTGCTTTTGAGCTTTGGCTGAAAATTACCTCTGCTACATTAGGAAAAGTTGAACTCAGGACAGACCTGGTAGCTTGGGTGGTAGTGCACTCAGTCCTTGTCATACCTTTTCTATCAAGACCCCATGAATCTGGACTAAGACCTATAATAAGTATGAGGAAAGGCTGAGAGAACTGGGTTTTTTCAGCCTTGAGAAGGCTAAAGGGAGCTCTTCACTGCCAACAAATACTGAATAGGAGGATACAGAAAGGACGGAGCCAAATTCTTCTCTAAGTACCCAGTGACAGGAAAAGACGCAAAGAAAACAGGCTGGAAAACAGGAAATTCTATTTACATGTAAGAAGAACTTTTCCACCAGACGTGTGGTCAAATACAGGACCAGGTTGCCCACAGAGGATGCATAATCTCCATCCTTGGAGATACTCAGAAAAAGGATGGACAATCCTTGAGAAATCTGACCTAGATCTATCTGCTTCCAACAGAGCCAGATGACTGCCAGGGATACTTTTCAGCCTGAATTATTCAATTATTCTACAATTCTAAGAAAATAAACAAATCTTTCCAGGTCCGTTCTTAAGGAAGACCTGGAGCTTGGGAGAAAGTAGCTTTTAGCATGTGCTTGAGGTTTTATAATGTAAGAACAGGTATTCTGTTTTGAGAGTGAGCAAGAAAGCACAGTCCCATACCTTAAATGGCTTAGCTGGTAGGCCAGTTTTTTGGGTTTGGTGGTTTTTTTCCCCCATGAAAATACAATGAAGACAACAGCAAACTAAAATGCAACCAGAACAAACCCACTGTCTAGGTTGATACAGCCTACGCATGGAAAAAAAAAAGTTGTATGATGTTTCACTGAAACATATTTTTTTTTCTTTAGCTTATTCATTTGCCTCTTTAGTTCTCTTCTTCCATAAAATTTCACTTATGTGTACATAAGCTTAGCCTTCTCTGTTGTTTAGACTGTTAGAACTCTCTGATGCCCCTTTTGGGATTAGAGCTCTATCATGTACACCACATTTCTAAGCTAGCCTTCATGTCTTTCCATCTCACCAACTCTCCAGCTATTTCCAAATCTCATTTAGAATCAGGCATCTTTCCTTCTTTAAATCTTCATTCCTTTCCCTGCCTGCACTCACAAACATTTGGGATACAGGTTTTTGTTTGCTTGTTTGTTCCCCCTGATACCCTCTAAAATAAAACATGGATTCTGTGGTTCATGAAATTGCCCTAATAATAGCCCAGGTAGGCCCTTTTTCCCAAAAACAAGAATCTACAGAATGAACCCTGTTGTATGTATCCCAACACTCAGGCCTCCCTCGAAAAGTCTTGATTTGGAACTCATTTCTTTTAGGAAATTCTTTAGTTCCACTGCAATGAAACTGGCATCAAATCAGAATCTAGTCTTTGAGCCACTAAGACGGATAAACACTAAGTCTGGACTCACTTTTTTTCATGGGCATTCATTAGAAATGTTTTTGAGATGCCAGTACCGAAATGACTCCCCACTTGCAGATATTGCAGTAATTACGCAGCACTCTGGTACACACAACAGAGGCCCTCCCCCAGGTCTATGTTTTGTGCCACTTACTCGTACATTTTTCATTATCATTTATTTTTATTAGCAAACCTAGCCCTGACTGCCACTCAGTCAGCCTGCATGTAGACAACGTGCTGCTCCCGCAGACAAGAAAGTCAGAAGAAGAATTTTAAATGAGGTGTTTCAAAAGTGTTTACCACCTAAACCTACTTCTCAAAGTGGTACTGCGGATAGCTAGAGTGCATTTACCTACCTGATTTTCTACCTGGGAGTGAATTTCCACCAAGCACAAGCATCTGTCCAGTAGTGATAAAAAGCCTTGCCATTCATTTCCATGCATTCCTTATTCATTCAGATGCACACAACAGATTTTTTTTGTCTCCAGTTTGGAACATGGTCTGACTGAAAAAGCTTTGTTCACATGAATCTCTAAACATCTGTTCAAGTTTTTCTCATTCCCAGTCCCCATCTATTAGAAATTCTATGTACACTCTATGGAAAGTTTACAGTATCTTTATCAAATAGGAAAGAAAAAAACCAAACAAACAAACAAAACAACAACAACAACAAAAAAAACCCAAAACCCCACCAACTTTCTTCACATCAAGCAAATTCAGCTCCATGTGAAAGAATCAACTTAAGGCCAGCAGTTGAATCAAATACTCTTTATGTCTGGAAAGACAGAATTTTAGAAAGATATAGGTGGTGTTCAGGCCTCAGTGCAAAAGTGAACATCATCCATTATGAAAATTTGTCTTGAATCATTATGAAGTTTGTCTATTAGTAGGCAGATCTAGGTCAAATGTTCCCAAGAGCTGGGCTGCTAATGAAACAGGTTGAAATCTAGTTGTGTTTTCATTATACATTTCCATACATTTTTTATGAAAATTTGTACATCACCAATGGAAAACCCAGCACAGCTTTTTTAATAGAAGTAGTCATCAAAATGAGATTAAAATGTAAGATTAAGTTAGTTTGGTTTTAATATATCAATGACCTTTTTGATTTTGTTGATTTTTTTCTCCTGTTTGAATAAAGCTCACAGCATGAGGACATATTGTATTATTTCTAAGACATTTATGTCTTTATTGAGGTCAACTCTCCATTCCACCACAATTTTCAGGTGCTTCAGAGAGAAATGTCAATCTGTCTCTCTTGCTAGCTTATTCTACTGCTGGTTACTCTATCTCAAGGCACTGCAGAATGGTACTTCAGGAAGCTAAAAAGATCTGAGTCTCTGGTTTTGCTAAGAAAAACAAAACAAAACAAAAAACCAGACACCTATTTATCACACAACAGTATTTGAGTACCTCATGATATCTAATGTATTTATACAACAGGCTAGTAAGGGGGACAGATGTGATACTGCTATACAAGCTAGGAACTGAAGTACAGACTTATTTTTCAGTGTTGAGGAACTTAGCAGAAACAAAAGTAATCAAAAAGAAATGTTCTGCCACTGAGCTCTTCTACCATTGCCCTGAAATTGTCTACATTGCTAACGATGTTTTATATAGTACCTCATGCAACAGGAACCATCAGGTCTTAATACCATTATGCTAGCTGAACTGTACTGGAAAACATTAAAATATCTTCATCCTAAAGGATGCAGCACACCCTAGATGCCACGTAATTCTTACTTTGCTCCTGCTACCTTAGGTAATAAAAAATAGAGAACAGGTCTCAAACTGTCAACACGCTGCATGGAACAATGGTAACAGGATGAAAGAGGCTCCTACTCTAAGGACACATACACATCTGGCATAAAACTGTTATATACCTAAATACTGTGGGAAGAACTGAGCCAAGAGAGGTTGCTGAACTTGCTATTGGCAGCTAGCCAAGGGACCCCTGCTACGCCATCTTCCTATTTCACAGTGGAGCTCGGAGACAAGTTGGGAGCCACTGTTTCAATTAGCACTGTTCCTATTTATGTAAGGGATAGAGTTTTTATAAACTGACTGCTCTAAAACAGAACCATGTATGCAACAGGAAAGTGACAGCCCATACTACAACGGCAAAACCTACTGGTGCAAGAAATCCATTACCCAGCTTTTTGCAATAAGCGCCCAAGGTATGACATTTCAGAAGAAATGATGGGGGAGGAGGGGAAGTGTACTAAGTACAGTTAGTCCATATGTGAAATCTGGCAAGTTGTATGGTACCATAATACAGGGCAAGATAAGCTATTGAAAACAGGACAGCAAGGTGAGTCTTAGAGAAAAGTGAAGATGTTTTCTGCTACCTGCCCCCCACCAATAGTGAGATTTCCTGTTTCCTACATACCTCTCCTTCAACCAAGAGAGCATTTTTTTTAAATCTTGGAGGTTGGTGTTATTTTTGAAAGCCAGTTCAAATGAACTGAATTTGAACTTGCTATTAGCATTAGAAACTGCTTTCTTTGCCTTCTCTTTCTTTTCAGTTACCACTCTGATCACATCTGTGGCCATGGGCCCCTACCTGGTAACTCGTCTGACTTGGATGTTGCTATGGTAGCCAATACGATTTTCATGAAAGTGTACGACCTTCCCAGTATGTTTCACAGATATTTCCCAAAGTGTTACCCGAGACAAACATACTTAGTCTGCCCAAGCTGCAACTGATGGATAAATGTGATGTGCACGCGTTATACTCATTTGCTAACTCTGGCTAGTGTAGATCTCTTTCTTATTCTATGGAGGTGTTCCCACATGCCGGGAGAAAAAAATTTGAGAGATAATCCAGTCTTTGTGAGACCTGACGGTTGTTCCAAAAGCATGGAATTCTCCCCTGGATGGAGGTAACACTAACTTCAAAGTCATCTCACCACAGAAAAAAATGAAATGAAAGAATCCAGTCTTACAGTATGCTGTTCATTGAGTACAGTGGACTTGCTTCATAATGAGCAAGAAATTAAGTGAAAGAATATGAAACACTCAAGAGGAAAGCATACAAGTATAACAAAGCTGCTCACACATTTTCAATGTGTCAAAAATGTTCTTTCTCTGGTCCCCATAAAACATAGAAAGTTCTAGACTACTTTCAGGGATATGAGAAAATGCCATCAAACAGAGAAACAGACAAAGTTACCAGCAAACCCCAACAGGATAATGATCCAAATGTCGTTTTCTTTATTTTTTTATTGGGTTTAATTTATCTAGCTTTTTACTTTTTTTACCCATTTAGCACTGTGCTAGGTAAAAAGACTGGACCACAGAGACCCCTTTTCTTTTAAAGCAGCCACAATAGCTTTTGATAACACAATTTTGACCTTATCCCATTTTTTACAGCCTATTTGCTATTTCTAAAATATTATTCATTGCCCATTATTATACTAATAAACTTTATTATCTCTTATAAAACCGCCAATGGTTACATGCTTGAATGGCCCTCACAAAAGAAAGCTATAATGACAGAACAAGGTAAACCTAATAAACCATTCTTTGTTCTCAAAGTCTATTTGTGATAATGGGCCATTACCTTTTATTTATTATTCACATAAATGTATGATGGGATTTGTACCCTCTCCAGTATTAACTGTCTCATCTTGCAGAGACCATCCAAGTTTTTGTGTTAACCGTGCTTTGAATTTTTTGTCTCTTTAGTAAGAAGATAAAGAATGTACTGAAAAAAAAAGAATTTATTCAAAATTTTCCCATACTATCCTTTTTATAGTCTCAGCAACTCTATGCATGTTCACTCATCTATACGCTAAACTCACTTTTCCTAGTTTCACACTGAGCTAATACTACCAGCTTAAGTCATTTAGACATCTAATAAACAGGCAGAAGACTTTAGAAGGTGCAAACCAGTACTGTTTGGACCTTTGAAATACTGCTGAAATTTAGTGAAATGTCACCAACTCTATAGTTTTATATCAGAAACGAATATTAGACCCTGTATGCCTGCAACACAGGCAAAAAAAAAGGAGCATAACTAGAAAACTGATAATAAACATCCATGGTGCATGGAGTTCCCATATCATAATATCAAGTACTGTCTTGATACATGTCTATGTACAATTTATTAGCTTCCTATAGATGTTTTTCCTGTAGCTATATGGGAACTGACAACCTCTTTCTTTGTCATATAACTTTTTAAAACTGTTTATTTTAATCATGTTCACAGTCCTTTTCTACTTAAGTCTGTTAAGTATCTCTGTATTAGCGAGATCTAAACTGTTTCTTCAGCTGAGCCAAAAGATATGAAATACTGGACTGAAGTTCCACCCAAACCACAAGATCTTCCCTCTTCCAATTCCACTGGAGGAAAAACCAAAAACAAAACCCAAACCAAAACAAACCAAAACAAACCAAAACAAACCCACAACAACAAAATCACCCAAACCAGACATACAGCTCAAAAGAGATTTTGTATTTCATAAAGATCTCTTTCTCACTGGTATGAAAAATCAGAAAGTAGATTTTTAATCCAAAATTTAAGCCAAGCCTGTAAAAAACACCTGGGAAAACAGTCAGACCTATCACACTAGGCATATGCTTGGGCCGCTCCTCAGCAAACCATGAGATCCTCCATAACTTCAATAGTCTGCAGGAGACATCACAAATGCAATAAAACTGAGCTCCAAGGTGTACATAATCACATTTACCCTGACATCCTTTTCTCCTACACCTCTTCATGCTTTCCCTGTCAAAGTAGTGGTGCAGGATGAGCTCATAAACGAGAAAGAAATGGCTCAAAACAACTCTGTGCTAGGTACATTTTGCCATAGAGCTCACCATTACCAGTTTTATTTTTCTGACATCAGCATCTGCACACCATTTCCATCAGCTGTCATACTGAAAACCAGTGTTAAAGGGGAGTAAATCACATCATAATTTGAACCAACACTTCTCAGCAGCATCTTGTACAACACAGGCCCAGTGCTAAAGCTGTCTGATGTAAATTTAAGTGGAACACTCAGCAAATGCAAGGCAACCATTTTTTGCAATCAAAATACTGATACAACAGAAGCAGGCTCAGACCATAGCTTCATATAATATACATCGGTTAGCCAAGTAACACATAGTAAATTATTCTTGGCCTAACCTTATAAAAATCTTGTGAAGGTTCAGACTGTCTTCCCTTTTGAAAAGCACATGGTATTTCTCTGGCTAAGGTAGCACCTGTTAGCTGGAAAGAACTTGGAGGGGGTTATGATGCTCCAGTAATATTTTCTTGTTCATGTTAACTCCATGTGTGCTTGTTCTCCCTTTAGAGGTAGCCATGGGAAATACCTCATCATACAGTTCATTTCTGTTGAACATTGCAGTAGTACATTTCTTTTTCATAAGTATTTTTGATGCACAGTACAAAGGATAGAAGGCAATATATCGTCTATCTGATCAGACAGCATGACACACCCCACGGAACCTCAGCCATTCTCTCCTTGGATCTGGTTGTGCCACAGAATACATTTTAGAATATCTTTTTATTTTGTAGTCTTGGAATAGCAGGCAATCTGCTTCATACTCTTGTAAATTGTTCCATTAGTTAAGTACCCTAGCTATTAAAAGTTCACCCGCTAGACACACACATCACAGTCAAATTCTCTCCTAAGCAGGTAGATAACCTAAATTAAATAAACACTTTAGTCTCTCACTATTATTTTCCTTTCAGATTCACATCAGTGTTCATCTTAATTATTGTAAGTTATTCTTCCATATGCTAAGTAGCCTCTAACAGGATCTGAGACACACATAAATATGCTCATTATTATAGAAAAGCAAAATTATTTTTAAACTATTCAGGCTAGTAAGGACAGAAAGAGCTTTCCATTGTACTTATCTGGGGAATACAAAATAGCAATGAATATTATCAAATCAATATTCTTTGAAACTACATGGTTCTGCTTCTCACTCAACTCTAATTACAGGTAGACAGCAGGGAACAGATAGCTGCTCTGCCATTTTTTGTCAGTAACTGCTTACCCAAATGATAGTACAGTGTCATAATTTGCATGTGAATTATTTAGGTTTCTATTATTAAGCCAGTTCTGCAAATATTCAGAAAGGGCCGCTGACTGGCAAGGTTCTCAGAGATGCTATCTGTCTTTGTCAGAGGCCAAAAAAACTACCCACACTTATTAACAAAAACAATAATTTAAAGACATATCATTGTCAGCATTTGTAAATTATTTCACATAAACTCCTTATTCATCACAATCAATTCCAACTGTAATACAATTTTAAAAAAGAAAAAATCAATTAAAGCAACCTACCAAAGCTGTAAGTTCAGTGCGGGACTACAGCTGACTGCATCCCCAGGTTCCTACAGGTCCTCTCTAACACCTCAGAACTCTGCTTAGGAAATCTGTTAGGTAATCACAGTCAGTAAGTTTCAGTTTCTCAGGCTGAAGGTCTCATTCTGCATCATCCTGAGCAGTAACTGTGAAGAACTGTATGAGCTAAACAGCTGGTAACACTGCTGGTTTCCCTTTACAGAGCTATAATCAACATCCTTTGGGGAAAACGCTATTGGAGTCCCAGAACCATTCAGGCTGGAAAGGCCCTGGGATGCCCTGTTCAAAGCAAGATAAACACTGAATTCAGACCAGGCTTGGAACTTTGTCTACTCTAGTCCTAAAATGCTGTATCCAAGGATACAGCATTTCCAGGCCACTTGTTCCAATACTTAATTATTTTTATGGGGATTTTTTTTCCTTATATCCAGCTCGTAATTTCCTTATATCCAGCCTGATTCAATCTATGACCACTGTCTCTTGTTCCCCTCCTGTGCACCTCCATAAAGATCCTGGCTCTGCCTTCTCAGTAACCTCCTCAAAGGCAGCGTGCCCTGAAGCATATGAACTGCACCCTCTGTTTTGGTGTCATCTGCAAACTTGATGGGGCTGCATTCTGTTTCCAGGTCATTTATAAAGATATTAAACAAGCTAGGTCGCAGAATAGACCCTGGGGAACTTCACTTGTAACCAGCCTTCAGGTAGAGTAGAAACTATTGACTACTAGCTTTTGAGTCCATCTTTTAACCCATTCATTCTTTGTAGCCTTTTCTTTTGCAGAATGCTAACCAAGGTCAGATTTAACATTATTTTACTCAAGAGAAAAAACTGTAGGGCTGTCAATGGGGAGTTTATTTCGTCCAAATGACCACATGCTGTGAAATTGTTCTAATTTACAATGCAGACTGAACCGGAGCCTGGCTGCTCTGAGGTCTGAATAAGTATGAAAATGGCCCTAAGAAGACCTAAATTCATTCAAATAAATGTTTAGGAAAATAAAGCTTTCTGATTTTTCATCAGCTTATTACTTCAGAATATTTTCCCTATTATTTAGCTAACTGCAATAATATGCAAAGACCTGAATCAGCAGATGGGTATGCAGGGTACGCAAAGACTTTGGGGCCCACTGTTCAAACCGACAAAAAATAGCTTGAAATTGAGTCAATAAAACTGAAGAAAAGACATTGGAAGGAGTGAAGCTGATGTGCTGGACTCTGTATACCTGCTGAAGGTTGTATACCAGTTTTGAACAGCTTAGCCTCTCCTTCACTACCAAAAGCATATGCATCAATAAGCTTTATTTGCCTTGACCAGCCTCACCTGAGACTCCCACCCACACACCCTCTGCCTGTTGGCTCAAGATCCTCATTTATGCTGAGGCCTGGGCACCTACTCCTTGCCTGAAGGTATGTGCCTGGACACGTCTCCTACTGCTGCTGAGATTCTTTAATGGCTGGACTGACTTATCATCTTGCCTTTGTTAGGTGATCCTTGAATTGTTGTTTAAAACCTGTTGTTGTCGGCAATCCTGCTCTGCTCATCCTGCTTGGAGATGTAGAACTGCACCTTGATTGGTGATGGTGCTGTCCCTGTCCAAGCTGCCCTGCTTTGACTCCTGGCTGATCTTCCCTTCTGAAGCAGCCCCACTCACCCTGCTCCCTGAGTAAAGCCAATGTCCTGGTGGTCTACACAGCATGACCACTGTCCATAAGACTAGGAGGGAGTTAACAATAGAAATCTATTCAAATTCTGATAGCTGTGTGGAGCTGGTGCTTCAGTGAGCAAAATTTGAGTAAAATCTTCTTTGCTGCCAACACCCGGAGCAGAGAATACAGGATTTCCACAGATACATTTGGAATGCAAGAAAATACAGGTGGCTGAAGGCAACCTAGAAGACAGGTTATGAGGTGGAAGAAGGACAGTGGAAGGAAAAAAGAGGAATTAGGATCCGGAGAAAGAAAGGAGAGAGACAAAACAGATACAGACATGATTCAGGAAAGGTGAAGAACTGTGATGAACTTCAGCCACTTTCCCAGGCATTTTCTCCTATCTGTAAGTGAATCACTGCAATTTCTTTCTTTTTTTGCCTTACTGTCTCTGTCACTGTGGAAACTCCTATATTTTGGCTCTTACTGTTAGCCTGTAATTTCCGATTTTTCTTGAGAATCAACACAGCTCCCACTGATGGGTTGGACCCAGGATATGCTTGACAAAGACTACTTTCCAGGGCCAAGACAAGCACTGTGACTTCAAGTATTTCACTCTGCATTGTCTTGGAAGGTAGCTCCAAGAGGACCAAATTTCCATCAGCTTTATGCCCAGCACTCCTGCACAGCAAAGTTTATGGAATCAAGCTCTTGGGATAGCAGTAGAGAAATTCTCTTCTGCCCAGATTAGTAGAGCTGTTTGGCTTCTTTTTCTAGGTTAATGTGCTAAATGCCTGACAGATCCATTGAACTAACATTTGCTTTTACCTCCTGTCAATACAGGCAGAATAATCAAAAGAGAGGGAAAACAGCGAGGAATAGAAGCCCCTAAACGTATCTCCACTCTTGGAGACTATGCAACATTCCATCTCACATCTAA
The DNA here is from genome assembly GCF_000690835.1 of Fulmarus glacialis. Classification (NCBI taxonomy): domain Eukaryota; kingdom Metazoa; phylum Chordata; class Aves; order Procellariiformes; family Procellariidae; genus Fulmarus; species Fulmarus glacialis. Next base: position 12,812 of record NW_009225036.1, read on the forward strand.
CAATCTAACAAAGGAAAGAAAAAAATAATTCTAAATAGCACACCAGCAAGTCCAGGAAATCCCATCCCAAACCTGAGAAATACCAGAGACTCCACAGGCCACTCAGGACTTCACTCATGTCAAAGGCAATGCCAATGCCTGCCTAAAAGAACAGTTTCCAGAGGGGCTTGCGAGTGAACTCTGTTCTCCTCACTTGCTACCAGTGGTGTGGTGGTATCATAGCCTGCTTGGGTGGTACAGTGGTGTTTGGTACTTTACTTCTCAGAGAATAGCTGGGAATCATTTGGAAGGGGTCTTCTGGCCAGGGCCAAGCCTTTCTTCTAGGTCACTGTCTGAATGGCCTGAAGCCAGCTATAGGGGGCGAAAGCCTTAGGCCTTGCTAATAAAGGTGGACATATGCAGTGATTTCACACGGTTATTCAAAATTTACTGTGATGAATGACAGCATGAAAGCTGAAGAGAGACATATAAACCGCATGGTTTTTACTAACACACTTTTCATCACAACCAAAATCAACTGAGTTCCACACTGACCCAAACATGCATCTTCTCTGGTACCAGCCAGAACTTCAGCATATCTTTGTTCAAAGCAGGGTGGGGATGAGCTTCCCTATTTCTGTGTATGCCTAAGGACCTGCTTCCCAATAACAATTCTAAGTTCCAGGAACAGTATAAATCTTGACACACAAGCAAATCTTGGTGCAGAACATTTGCCTTCCGTTTAACAGGTTTTTCACGAGAAGATATGTAACCTGATCCTATCACTACAACAGTGAGAGAGCATTAGTCTTATCTATCCTCCACATGGGTTGCAGGGTGAAGTAAAGCCAAGTAGAGAACCACCACTTGTGGTTTAGGCTTTCTTTCATCTGCAATTCTGGTCACAGCAGGACCATACCAACTCCAAAATACCACATCCAGAGCAGTGGGGCAACAACCACAAAACAACACAGAAATGCATACAATTCTTTCAGTGCCATCTAAAACCAGAAGCAAACATCCAAGTCCTTACATGTGGGAAAATGCTCACCTGTCTGTCAATGCTAGTAGAATAATATTAAAACAAGGGAAAAGACATGCTTGAATCTTCATTTATCCCTCCACATTATCTTGCCATAAGATGTCTTGGAGGAACATTTACTAATCAATATGCAGTCTGTCTCCTCATTTCCTTTTAGTGCATTTAATATGAAAGAAAAAAGATTTTTTTTCTTCATTTTATTTTTCTACGCTACGTGAAATGACGAGGACATAGAAGTCAGCTTATAAACATCGATGCAAACCTCTGAGTAAACTCAAGAGCAAGAACTCAGCAGGTAGGCAAAGGGTCACCCTTCCCAAACAAGTAGATGTAAAATCTGGTGGTCAAGGGAATAATGCTGTTTCTGTAGTCATCATTTATATGTCTCCAAAAACATTAATTTACCTATCTCTGAAACATTTTTAGTGTTTTCTCACTGGTACTTAAAGCAATATATAACTCTCTGGAAATGGAGGGTAAGTACCCCTTATGCCTTAAGCAACGATACCACCCTCACTCAGCCACCCACTCTTCCTACAGTTCTAGTCTGAGGGACGATTCTTAGCTCTATACAATCTCCTCGGCCCTTCCTCAATTCCCTGGTGAGCTCCATCCCGCTCCTATCACCATGTTGCATTGAGCACAACCACCAACAGCATGTAAGGGGCATAAAGCAGTCAACAAAAGACAGCTTTTAGGTAGAGAGACAATGTCTTTGAGAACCAGTTCAGAAAGAAGCATCTGTCAAAGCTAAGCTTACTCTTTCCTGCTTTCCATGACAGTTGTTTGACCTTAGGAAGGTTTCCAGTACTTTGGTAGACAGTACAAGCATAACACAGCAACACAAAGAAAAGTCAGCTAGGCAGTCTCAGAAGCTGCATGTATTCCAGCACATATTTTACATGCAGCCAAGTGGACAGGTCTTCCCCTTTGAGGCTAAATATTTTTCACTTGGCTACAAGTGAATTCTGTCTTAAAGTCCAGTCAGGTGAGACAACTGGTTTAATAATGTAGCACACACACATGCTTGTGTCAGCAAGATGTAAAAGAGCAAGGTGAATTTTTTCTGCAACATGGAAACTGTATATGACAGAGGCTATGCAATGCCAGGATGCAAGAAGAGAGGTGAGGGGTTTGGAGTTTTTTATTACTATTGTTATTATTTTTAATGACTCAGAAAAATAAACAGAAAATGCAATGGACATTTTCTGAGTCGAGCTAGTTCTTGGTACACTGTTCGCCTAGAGTGATAGTATCAAACAGCTATTCACAGCTGCTTCACATTCATACTGTGCTGTCATTCAGCACTGTTACTGGGCTTCTGGGAACTCTTGGAGATAATGACACATGCTTTCATTTTAGATAGAATAATCTGCATGTTCTTGAAATCCACAAGAGAGTACATCAATTAACATATCCCAGATATTAATCCATAAAATATGCTTGTATTTTTGGCAGTTGATTTATTGTTTTTAAACAGTCTTATTCTTTCTGCTTGCATTAAATAATTGCTTATTTAATCAAAGATCTGCTGGTTTATTTAAAATAAAAAAAAAAAACAAACAGGGAGAACTTCCAAAACTCCTGAGGAACAGAGGAATTTTTACTGGGGAGAGACAGGAAAGTGAAAAGGGAGAGGTTTTGCACAGCTTCTATTTAAATATGCTATGCAGAGTAGAGATGTGACAAATTCTTTTTTTTTCTTTAATCATCAGATACTAAATACTTCGTTATTAAATTTGTCAGATACTACATATGATTGAGGGTAAAAAATGCATCCTACTTGTACAGAATGGTATTTTCAGGATGTGTTTCTGAATTCAAGGTTTTTTGACACACTGCATCACCCTAAAAGGGCCAAATTGTGCTTGGGTCCTAAAGAGAAACATGGAAATGGAAGTTGAAGAAGCCTATCCCCATATACCTCTGTGTCCTTCTAGTCCTTTTGCTAGGGATGGACGGGTACAAACTAGTGTCAATAGTGGCACAAGTCTATTTCAATATTGTGAAGGTAGCTCTCCAATTCATCGTCCTCTCTGTCAAACAGTATCAGAACTTCTCTCACAAAGGAAGCATCTTCCACCCTCCCAAAAGGGAGGGCCATGGCACAACCCTCAGAAATATCCCCTGCAATTTCTACCTTTCACAGACAAAAGCATTTTAGGAACTAACAGATGCTGTGGGCATTCAGCTTCACTAAAGATATTGAGATAAGTCATACTCAGTCCTAGAGCTGACAGAGACTGAGTGCTGCAATATGCTGATTTATTAGGTTGTTTTGCGGGATTTTGCAAACCTTTTGGAAAGCTTTCTTGGATTTAGCATGAATTTCTGATCAGAGGAAATAAGACCAGTAGCCTGACAAGCAGACCTCTTACCTCGAAAGAGAGAGGTTGATTCTCATGGCCTTGCTCTGACTGGATAAGACTAAGAACTTCCACCTGTGTTCTTATACCCCAGCTACAGGTTATGGTAGTGGTATGTGGGTAACACATATCCAGTAAGAAAGCTCAGACATTCTTGGGTTTGTCTTAGTATGGAATTGGGGAAAATCTATATATTTAAAATGTTCCATAGTTAGGAGAACATCTTTTTGACTATTGAGCAGGTGTTGAATAGAATAGAAGAAAAGTTTAGTTCATAAGTTTGAAGCTTGTTTTTTTTCTACAAGGTCAATATAAATTGTATTGTAATTATAATGGCTGGCTTTAAAAGTGCCCACCAAACATTTTACAAACAAGATTGTGATATTTCAATTATGTTCTCAAGAATGTATAAAAGTCTCTTGTGAGAAGTCTGTGAGAATTATAGGCATTAGCCATTATAAAAAATAATTTAAGGAAAAAGCAACAACAGATAACCAACAAAAGTCTTTCTGCATTTCCTGGCAGCAGTTTGGCAGGTGTTTTATCTTCAGCATAATTAAGGGGGCTTTAAAAAGAAAGGATCATTCACACAGGGGCAGGTTGTCAGCACATGAAATCTTGATTTTTATGCTAATACCACTAGCATCTTTAGACCTTGTGACCAAAGATTCAGTGAAACGCAAGGTTCACACAGCTGAAAAATCTGAAAAAAAAAAGTTCAAAACATCTCCACTCAACTATTCTTTGTAACCATATCACTGGGTTGTAAAGACTCTAACTGAACATTTATACAGGCTCTATAAAACGTACTAGATAATCACAAGATAAGGACCAAACAATCTCAGGATATTCTTTTCTAACAGCTGTGTGTTCAGTGCCTCCTTTAGTAGGATTTTAGACTGATTCTGCAAGTCCTATATGCCCAAGCAATGCAAATACTACAGACAGAGGTCCTCCAGTTTGTAAGCCTCTGAGAAGAGTTAATGAGAAAAAGAGCAAGAATAAGGATGTCTCCTGGCTTGCCAAAGTCATCCTGCAATATCTGGGTAAGTACATACAATCCTTCTATAAGAAAAGCTTTCATGTGTATAGTTAGTTATTGTACTTTGGACACAGAAAAGCATTTTCAGTCTTAAATAATCACACCATCTCTATACCAAGGTGTCTGAATGAATGTGCAAAATGAGTATACACTGGCAATAGGCCTATGAAATGGAATAATACTGACATAATGAATTTTTCTGGGAAAGAACTCAAAAAACCAGACTTGTCCAAGTCATACTGACAGAAAATTGTGATGCAGGAGCAGAATTTAGATCTTCAAAGTCACTGGCTAAATGATTCTCCTACTAGAACGATTTCTCTCATTATTGAAACCAGGAACACACAAAATGAAGAAAAAAACAGAGGAGACCTCATGGATCTAAAAGACTTATCAGAAATCATTCTAAAAATCTACAGAATTTAATAGAAGGTAATAACTATGCCATTATTTTTTACATTGTGCCATAAAATTCTATTCAAGATATTAAAAGTCTCTTAAAATTTAGATGATTATTTAAAAAATCCAAAGAGGATTTGTCATCCTTGATTATATTCTAGGAAAGTTTTCTACAAGTATATCTAAAGTGTACAGAATGGGAAAGCTGGACTAATAAAGCAGTTTACCTCTGATCCAGGAAACCACAGAAAAAAATGGATGAAAAACAGGCAGATGGAAAGATAGATGATTCTTCAGAGAAGATTCATCAAAATCTGACATACATGATATGGCCAGTCATTATTAAGGAATTCATTTTAACACATTAGATTCTCAGCTTGGTTATTTTCAAGATCTAGAGGACCGCCTGAAGAGCCCATTCAGGATCGTGATTCATCACTGTTCTCAAATATATAGACAAAATGCATAGCATGTGATGCAGCCCTCCGATGACTTACCAGTTTAGAACCTATGCTGTTTTGGTCAAAAATGATTTAAAATTAATTTCTTAAAGATTTTTCTTCAGCCAAAGCTTTGATATTTCCAGAGATGCATGAAGCAGCAGATTTATCAATGATAGGATACAAAATGTCCACGGTCACTATGTATTCTAAATTGCAGAGTTACTGGAATTTACTCCTTGAATGCTCTACATCCTCCAAAGCATCTAAGCAGCAATTCTAGTCACTGAAATTCTTGTGCTGTTTACTCAATACTTATAGCACTCTAAGGAGTAATAGACAGCTTGCTTTCTCTTGAACATCCAGTGTGTCTCTGTTCCATCCTTATTTTGAGAGAGATAATTTTCACTTCTTATGAATTGCTACTGAGACTGCTTCAGAGGTTTCTGGTGTGTCCAAAGGCTGGTTCAGCCTCCATCTGAATCTCAAAGATGCCACAGATGGGTGATGGAATGGAAGGGAGTTTCAGGGCTTGACATTCTAACGCACATGAGGTACGAATTTCCATTTGGCTAGCTGATGTTACCAGAGTTTGCTGTAGGCTTATTTTATTTCTCTAGCACAAAGAATGAAGTGGATAGGAGTCTGTCAGTTTGAAGAAACTTGTTCACTCCAGTCTGAATTCCAGGAAAACAGATGTCAAAATCTTTGGAGAAAAAAAAATTCCTTAGATGTCTTGAACAAATATTTTCTTTTTTAATCTCTGCAAAAAAAATTCAGGATAGCACTAAAATTCCTTCAACTTGCAAATGGTTATCAGGTTGGGAAAAATTAAACATACTTTAGCTCAGCATGTCTTGCCTTTCTCTTTCACCAAAAAGATAATTCTGGAGTCCCTAGATAGTGACTAAGGTAGATCTCATAGAATTAATGGCAACTGTTATGGCAATTATAATACTGTGCAACCATATTTTTCATGTGGTGAATATTAGAAGTAGTGCAGTAATGTGTAAACGAACTGTGACCTGATTAGCACTGATGTAAAATGGGAATAGATTTAGTCACAGTGACAAAAATATGCCAAAGCTTACCTAATGTTAGTGACATCAGCAACAGGCTCGTGATGAAAGGCATGTTGTGATGCTGTCAGCCCCCTTCCCCCCACCCCAATCAGTATGTGTGCTCCAGAAAGTACAGCAATGACAGGAGCAAAGCAACTCATGGAGAGATTTTGTTGAACTAGACCTGTAGGTCACATTTTTACAGTGTTTACATGTGCTTACATTTGATATTATATGATATCATGATACGGACACAGGTCTAAAGCTCAACTTGTACTACATTTTATTACCTTATTATTACATGGTAGGTCAGTGTGCATAAAATGGATTGTAAACTTTAAACAACCTATTTAATCATTCTGGATTTATTGTGACAATGACCTGTGAGACAGAGATGCCCAGTGATGGCACCTAGGCTGACCATAGTGTTGCCTGAAATCAGACTGTAGCTAAGGCAATAATTTGTAATTCAACCAACCATATCAAACAGTGAAATGGATTTATGATGGTGTTCTGTGAGAGAAATGAAGGTCAGTTTTCAGCAGTGAAGGTGCTGTTGACTGCAGAAGTATGTGATGAAATTATATATAAGTTTCTGTCACCCTTAACAAACAGAAAAGAATCTGAATGAGCTTCTGTTGCTCTGTGGCTTAAAAGATTCCCTTTCCCTCCCCACAAGACAAGCCGGATGATCATATCAAGAGAGTGATACGTTATTACTCATCTTACATCAGCTAAAAATAAAAACAACATCATGTCTGGCTGAATCTAATGTTGGGATGATATTTCATAAATTAGATTTTTTTAGCATTTCACCAATAAAATTAATAATAAGCTTAAAAAAGAAAACCCATTTTGCCATAGATATCTTCTGCACATATGGGCAGAATCTTGCCAATGATTGTTTTGTAGACTACTGCAAAAATTGCGGCATTTTGGAACTAAATGTTATCAAAGTTCTGGGGGGGGAGGGGAGAGCCTGCTGTCTAATATCTGAAAAACTCCTTTCATTTTCTATGTTATTTCTTATTATGTTAAATATGTAACTATGATAGGAGCATCTTACCACCTTGTTTTACCTCACAGCTGCCTGCTAGTTTCTTTTATCTACAGATGCTTACCTGCATAAATATCTCTAAAGCTGTCAGTATAAATATAGGCAAATCTACAACAGATGCACCAGTGCACCTTGGGAAGAATTCTTCATGGACATAAAATCAACAGCTCTCCCCTTCCCATCATATTTTTTTCTTTTTGATCTTGAGGTGCACATCTGTGCCATCTTCACTTTAATGTTGTGCTTTGCCTTTATATAAAGGGCCCTATCCTACCTCATCACCACCTTCTGGTCATAATTGTGAAAATTGTTTTGCACAGATTCTAAATTGTGCTTCTTCTCAAAATGTAAGTGAAAAAAAAAACCCCAAACTTATATAAAATTCTAAGGGAGGGATGGGAGAGAAAGATAAAAAGGCATATCTCTGAATCAGGCATACAGGTTAGCATGGAACTTCTCTATTTGAATTTTTAAAAAATTCTTGGGACTACGATGATAAGTAAACAAAGAAAAACTGAAAGTCTCACCAATGCAGAAAAAAATTTCAAATTCCATAGAAAACCTCCTGGCAACTGAACATTTAATATAGCAAGATTTGAGAATTATTAATTCTAGTGACACTGAAGTTTGCCAAGAAGCCTGTCCAAACCCTAGCTGGGAATTTTATCTGTGGTCCTACTAACTCAGCTCTTAAAGCACAAGTTATAATGAAGGCTCAGACCCAAAGCCATCAAAGATTCAAGGATCAATTGTTATCAGAATAAGAGAAACTAAGGTGCTTAGCAATTTGCAGGATTGCCGGAAAGAAGTATGACTTGTATTCATTTGATTATGGTACATAAAGAATGTGGGCTGAATCAAATAAATGTTGGCTTTGTATTTAGTCCTTGATTGACTACACTCCAGACATGCTGAAAGCATGAATTAATCAAAACTAGGTCTACAGCTGAAAGGAAAAAAGTCTGATCTTTTTGCTAATCACCAACATAGGAATAGAGTACTGTATGGTGCAGCAACAACTTTGAACACGTCTACTTACACAATTGTGCTGCATTCTACCACAAATGCAATGCATTATCTATACTCTCTGTTTGGACAAATGTCTGTGGTTCAAGACAATGTTTTGCAAGAAATACATTAGAAGATCAGATTGTATTTTAGAAAAATAAATCATTGCTTAAGAGACTTGCAAAACTTTAGAAGCCCCAGATAGACCACTGGTGTGACTGCTTGCTGGGGATGCTATTCACTCACTGTGGAGGAGAAAGTTTTTCCTGATTTCAACAGAATGGTAAGAGGTCACGCACAGAGAATCTAAACAGCCAGAACCATTTGAGAGGAAAAATCTGACAAACGATTTTAAATTTATGAAGGTGTAAGGGGCTCTGCAGAAGAAGAGTTCAGTGTATACTCCAGGTCCATTTTATAGAAGTTCAACAATGCTGTGAAATGTATTTGTAACTAGGGAAGTTTCAGTAAACTGTCAGGTGTTGACAGGAGGGTTTACAATTAAAACCAAAAACCATAGACAGTGCATGTAGCTCTATTGTGATTTTTTTGTCTTATTTTTCATTCTGCATTAAATTCCAATCTGTTGTGGAAATTGTGTTACCTACACAAGACATCTGGAACTGCAATTTGGATACTTCTACAACCACCTTCATAGGCAAGGAGTCTGCCTTGCAAACAGACTCTCTTACTGGATGGCAGGGCATATAAGGGCTATAGCCTTCCCTTCAGGACTGTCCAATGCTGCAAAGCCATAATTACAGCTGTGGGTCAGCAGTTGCCAGAGAAAAATTCTTGTCCTCTCTCTCCAGGTACAACCGAGTGCTTGTGGGAAACTGTCTGCTGATGGTCAATTAAAGGGAGCACCAGCGAATGCCATTGTTTCATTCTCCTCCTGGGATCAGGATAACAATGGGTTTGGTTTTGCCTCAGGAGTATAAATAAATATCAATATAAATATTGATACGATCCTGGCTACTGCAGATTCATAATGTGTTCATGGAATTATAGATAGAGGTGTACAAAATGGAGCCTTGACTTTACTCCCAATCAGATGCATTGCTGGTTTATATCATTCGTTTGAAGACACATGTTAGAAGAACTGCGTTATTGCGTTAGAACTAATTACTGAAATCTTTTCCCCAATCTCCAGTATTGAAAGAAGGGTGAAGAGGATGGGATGGTGGGCTACGAGATGGTGAGGAAGCCACCTGTTTTCCTTTGCTTCTGATCAAACTAGAGTGACAGTGGTTTCGGGACAAATGCATAGAAATCTTTTTATTTCTTAATGTAATTCAGAAAAATGCCCGCAGGTGAATCACAACAGAGCATGCAAAATATGGTTAGGAAAGAATAGGTGTCTCTATGCAAGTGGATAGTTATGCTGACCTTGATAAAGTGATTAAACCATGCATCATTATGCTCCACAGTAAACTTAAGTTTAGTTCAAAACAGAGTTTGAGAAAAACTCTAGGAAAATGTGTAAAATGCCAAAGGAGGAGTGAGATCTGAGCATGACTGAATGTTACTTTTAAGCCTATGTGCTTCCTTTGATGCAGGCTTATAAATCCAATTAACATTAATGAGAAATATGTTGTGCCCATATGCAAACCATGAGCTGAGGTGCCCTACTGCCCCTCCAAGATTTCTTTGTATGATTCAAATATTGAACTCTTACATTTAAAGCATATTTTGACTTGAAAAGTTTCAAAGTTTTGTGTTTATTCTGCCTTAATAAAAATGAATAGCAACAAAATATAATTGCTTCAGTAATGTTTTGCAATAACATCAAGGTCTTTTATGTTTCTGCAGTCTGAAAAAAACAAAACAAAACAAATAATGTCAATGTATTTTGCACACATCACATAACCTACATTGTATAAATCACAAAGTGATGACAGTTCTGTAAGTATTGTTTTGTAAGGTGTTCAAGTCAGATTTCTAAAGAGACAAATAACAAATCAAATGGGAGGGGGGGATCCCTGATTTGGAGAAAAAAAACAGAGCTTAGATCTGCAGAAAAACTATTCCTGGTTTCAAGACAGCATTCTTCAAAGAAACAAAAATCTTCAAAATGGAATGAAACACTTCAATTGTTTCCTGAAACAGATTTTAAAATGAGGAAAGTAAGGCATCTGCATTATTAATCAGAAAAACACATCCTACGAATTTTAATACTGTATTTGTTATTTTCTAGTGAACACAGTGTTCCTCACAACCTGACAAGGTGATGATCCCAAAACCAAAACAGATGGTCTTTAAAAAGATCTACACATCCTCTCTCCTAACGAACCTCAAGAATCCTACAGGATTTATAATAAAGCTACTTATATGTATAAAAAGAAATGTACTTCTTCAGTAGCTTCCTTAACAATATTTCTATGAACTAGACCTATGTCTGGTGGGTTTTATGTCTAACTTAAGAGACGTCTCCACAACTGGTGCTGCAATCCTATATTCCAAGCTTTAATTATTCTTCTTTGCTTCTTGGATTGGGGTGTGTTCATATGTTTTTTCTTATCCCCAGTTTTGCTCTGTCAGCTACTTCAAATTCAGCCAACTTTTCACTTTCCCTATTAGCCCTTTCCCATTCTACCCTCTTGGCATGAAAAAAGATCAACATCAGTTTCTCAAGATGCCACTGGGTTCTTTCTCAATCCCTCACTGCTGTGAGTCAACAGTTCAGTCCTCTCTTGTATTAGTTAGACAAATGCTGACCTGTGACTTCTGCATTTCTGCCAACTTCTGCTCCTTTTAAAATTACCTCCTCATCCCAGAACACTGTGTATTTTGTTCTACCTGTTACACCCTGGAAACTAATTGTATTTTATACCTTGGAAAGAGATGGTTATTTCTGTGATATGGTTGTATAACGAATCCTCAAGTGCCACTCCTTCAGTCACCCACAGCAATATAAGTTATGATGGAGTGACTAAATCAGTGGACAAGGGAAGAGCTACAGATGTCATCTATCGGGAATTCTGTAAGGCCTTTGACACAGTCCCCCACAACATCCTTCTCTCTAAATTGGAGAGATATGGATTAGATGTCCCATCCCTGAAAACATTCAAGGACAAGCTGGACGGGGCTCTGAGCAACCTGATTGAGATGAAGATGTCCCTGCCCATGGCAGGTGATGTTGGGCTAGATGACCTTTAAAGGTCCCTTCCAATCTTGATTTATAATATTCGATCAATGATTTAACAGATTTCTACCAGGTAGCTGGTTCCTGAGGACACCTGCAGACAACTCAAACATTCTATAAAGTGTTCCTTCAAGAGTTAAACATTCCCTGGCCTGGAGAGTTACCACAGTGAAAAAATGGGACTTCTAATTGCTGCAGGTTCTTCTGACTGACCAGAAACGAAAGCAAGATAAGTATGTACATTGTATTTCACAGAGTTTATCGAAGCATCCCCATGCTTTTCTCATCATCAGTTCATTAACTGAGTCAAAACACAGCCAAAAAACCAGTGAAACTCTTAATTTCGAGTTTCAGCTGGTTTCCCACTGAAGTAATATGAGACTTCAAAACTACAAAACTACTCAAATTCCTTAAGAAAACATAGCCCAGTGGAAGTCAATAGTGGATTAGATTTATTAAATCATATAACCTAGCACACTGACAGTATGTTATCTATCCCTACTATTTTTGGTGCTTTATCCAGTCTTGTTTTCAAAGTCCTACATTGTGAAAACATTTCAATGTTTCTTAAAAATTACTGAATAAAATATAATTATGAGTAGCAAACGGATGCTTCCTGAACTTTTTTGCCTCAAATCTCATTTGAGACATTGTAATGGATCTTTTGCTGCTAGAAAAAGGTTCACGTTTAAACTACATTTTGGTGGTGGTGGTTTTTTTTTTATTATTTTATCTAATTGCTCTTATATGTACTCCCTCTGTATTACATAGAAATAATTTTCTACTCCTGAAGCCCTTTAGATAACTGTAGAGAACAATCATGCAATCCTGCAATCCCCTTTTACTGAAATAGCATGTATTTGGCTCTTTTAATCTTCCTTCAGCCCTTCCTCTCTAACCTCTAGTTTGTTGATGGTGTTCACTGTACCCCTTCTTCCTTGTGATAAGGTGATGCTGTTTGTAATTTTCCATAGGAATATCTTCCAAGGATCAGATTTTGAATAAAATTTTAAATCAGTGTATTTTACATGGTTTGAGGTCATTATAGAAATCATGTGGAGCTGCAATGTATGCCTTCTAATAGCCCTCAGCTAGTAGAAATTCTCTTGTTGTTCAAGTGGATGAGGCCTATGATTTCAGAGAAGAAAGTTGTAATTTCCTCTTCATTCATCCATTCAGTTAGCTGGTAAATGTGATTTCTGAGTATACAAGCATCCATGAATGGCTTTATAATGATCCTGCAGTAAATTAATGTGATTTAATCTGAAGAGACTTGAAGGCAGCAGCTGCATCAGATGATGTTGCCCTCCTCCTGAAATGCAGCAGTAGTTTTGGTGGTATATATCAGAAAAGCTATCTTTTGCAGAGGGGCAAATGGAAAACAGGTCAGAGAAAAAAAATCTAAGGCGATCATTTCAACTACCTTACTAACAGTAGAACTGCTGATGAGAGAGTATAGTTTCAAAAAGAAAAGAGTTGGGCAAGTAGAACCGAAGGGAGGGAAATGTAGCCAGGAGGAAAATAAAGCTTTTGAGTTACAGCTTGCACTGTGAAACATTAAGAAGCAGAGAGCCCTTGCAAAATGTAACTGAATGAAATCCTGCAGGGCATAGACATGGCTATGAATATAAAAACCTGGACAATCCATTCACTCATAAACTCTGCAGATTTTCTTGAACAAGATAGGAAAAAAAGGACAGAGAAATCTAAATTCAGAGAAGAAACCACTAGTAATGCAAGAAAAGCACAGATAAAGATATGTAATATTATCTCTCTGGGAAGGTAAGAAACTACGCGCAGAACCTGTCGGATATCCCCTCCATCTCATTTTATGGACTATCTTACTTTACTTTTTCTTCCTCAGGGTCTGACCTCTTTGGTCTTCTGCCTTGCCACAGACGACTGTTCTTCATGAATTCTAGCTCATTGATCTCCTTATAGCAGACTTATGAACATGCCACCAGGAAAAAGCCATTGTCCCAACCACTGTAAAAGAAATGATACGTTGCATCTCCTGCCACACCAGGTAGCAAAAAGAGAAAATAATTATCTTCTCATTTCCATTAGCAGTCAGAGTAAGTGGGGCTTCTCTTAAAGAGCTCAGGCTTCTGACTCAGCCTTCATATGACCTTATATAAGGGGTTAAGCACTCAAACTTCTGAGAGATCATCTGTGCTAACGCATTTGACAAAAACCCTCTTGTGCATGTACAGACTTTGTTTTGCAAGCTATGAATGATAAAACAGCCGCACATTTCTAAAAATGTAGTAGTGTATAGTAATATCATATATTACTGAGTTCCTACACACAGAAATGAATACCTAGTGAAATCAATGATTAGAAAAATGCAGAGTGGGAGGGGGTTAAAAATAGTATCCAGTTAAAGCTGATGCAGCTTTAAGTAACAGATGTTTTTAATGATGTTTTCCAATGAATTACAAATATCAGTGAAATTGAATACACTTATTTTTCATTCATTTCAGAGAAAACTTTTCTTTCACAGTTCACTGTCTCCATTAGGATATTTTAATGCACTTAAAGCACTTAGCACCTTTTGTGAAATTCATGTCTTCAAACACACACAGTATTTTGAAAAATAAAGAGTGTTTATTTTTATTAACCCTTCCAAAGCATTTGACTATTACTTCTACGTATTGTTGTTTCCACAGTCAGACCATTTGTCTTCTTTTAATAATTAGTGGTAATGAGATTGTTTTGTGCACTTATATGTGTGCAATGTAAATGAGGAACAGTCATTTCACTGGTAAAAGTTTAATCTGCTGAATTATCTCCGTGCTCTGGCATTGTACTGTTACATAGCCTCTGAGTTAATGTGCAGCATATGAAAGAAGTCCCATGAAAACAGTGATGAGGATAATTCCCTGTTTTTTTTTTTTGTTTGTGTTTTTTTTTTTTTGTAATCAGAAAAATAAACAAACTCTTTTTTCCTCACCATGAAATCAAGAGAAACCCTACATCTAAAACCCCACTCTAAACAATATATTAAGCCATGCAAGTATTATTTGCACATACTTTGTATATGAGATCAGTTAAAAAATAGACTTATCTCATGGATAATGGGCATACACCAGTCAGGATATTTTTAATTTGGAAGGATGTTCTGTTAAGACAAAGATAGCAGATTTGGAAGATCACATATTACTGAATTTGTTTGTTTGCTCAAACATTCTTAATGAACAAGATAGTAAAGCAAAAAAACCCAGAAAGTACAAAAATATAAAAACCAGAAGAGAGTGGCATCAGCCACCACCAAGGAAAAACATTGCAACTGGATTGGAACCTCTCCCACTTCTTTTATATCATCAAATACATTCATTTTGCATAAGTCATAATAAGAGCTGGGGCATAAATGTGTCAAGTGCTTTTTTTTCCATATAGAAACAATCAACCTTTCTCTAGCAATTTAAATTAAAAAAAAAAAAAAAAACCCAGAGGGAATATATACAAGCTATAACTACAAAAAAAGGACTAAAGGGGAAGTTTGCTATCCAGGAATCACCATGTTTATTCTGTCACCTTATATCTATTTGACTAAGCACTGTTTTATTTATAAAACTATACTAGAGGGTCAGGTGGAACTCAGCGTTACAACAAAGGAGGTGAATGATGGGAAGATCTTGTGAGACTCCGAGAAAGCAAAGTTCAGGAGTGAAAGGCAGAAAGCTCAAGAGGAATGAAAGTGGCTGAGATGAAACTAAATCTGCACAGCAGAAACCTTTAGGGCAAGAATGGGATGGAACAAGATGGGATGAAATGGTTTGGGGAATGGGAATGAATGGGGTGAAATGGGAAAGGATATAAAAGAATGATGAGAAAAGAATAATTAAAGTACAATAGAGCAAAATTACCTGATACTCAGTTACGTATGTCCCAAATGATAGCAATTAAGAAAACCTAGAAAGCTTGAAATACCCCCTGGGTCATGAGCTGCCTGAAGAAACCCAACATTTTGGAGAATTATAGTAGCATATATAATTTTGACGTTGCATATACATGTGAGTGGCATATACCTATTTTGAGGTGAATATGGTATGAGTTAGTAAAAAAAGGTATGAATTGAGGTATTGTTTTTACGTGGCAAGGTTTGGGGGTGGGGGTGGTGGTGGTGGGGCTGCAGGGGTGGCTTCTGTGAGAAGAGACCAGGGGTTGTTGTCATGTTGGACAGATCCAGTTCCAGCCAGCTCCAAAATGGATCCACTGCTGGCCAAATCTGAGCCCATCAGTGACACTGGTGGAGCCTTTGTGAAAATGTATTTAAGAAAGGGCAAAAATGCTGCGCAGCAGCTGTGGGAGAGAGGAGTAAGAAAAATGTGAGAGAAACAGCCTTGCAGACACTAAGGTCAGTGAAGAAGGAGGGGGAGGACCAGAGGCACTGGAGCAGAGATTCCCCTGCAGCCCGTGGTAAAGACCATGGTGACACAGGTTGCCCCCATGCAGCCCATGGAGGACCAGCAGATATCCACACTGCAGCCCACAGATGACCTCATGCCACAGCAGGTGGAGATGCCCTGAAGGGAGCTGTGGCCTGTGGAGAGCAGTCCACAGGAGCAGGTTTTCTGGCAGGACCTGTGGCCCATGGGGAACCCACGCTGGAGCAGTCTGTTCCTGAAGGACTGTACCCCATGGAAGGGAACCACACTGGAGCAGTTCTTGAAGGACTGTAAGCCCATAGGAAGGACCCATGTTGGAGAAGTTCATGAAGGACTGTATACCGTGGGAGGGACTCCATGCTGGAGCAGGGGAAGAGTGTGAGGAGGAAGGAGCAGCAGAGACAAAGTGTTATGAACTGTCTGCAACCCCCACTCCCCATGCTCCCTGCACCACTCAGAGAGGGGAGGTAGAGGAATCGGGAGTGAAGGAGAGAAGGAGTCTGAGAAGAACAGGGCGGGAAGAGGTGGAGGGAAGGTGGTTTTGGTTTGTTTTTTGTTTCTCACTATCCTACTCTATTTTTAATTGGCGATAAATTAAATTAATCTTCCCAAAGTCAAGTCTGTTTTGCCCATGATGGTAATTGGTGAGCAATCTCCCTATCCTTATCTCAACCCATGAGTTTTTTCATCTTATTTTCTCCCCCTGTCTTTCTGAGGAGGGGGAGTGAGAGACCCACTTGGTGGGCACCTGGCGGCCAGCCAAGGTTAATCCACCACAATTGAACATGAGGAAGAGAACTTGAATTTGGTAGCAAAAAAAGTCGTATTAAGATTTAAACCCATACATGAGATTCAGGGTTTAAGGTAAAACAAAGTTTGCCATTCTAGTGTATGTACATTAAAGTACTAAACTGCAGGGAGTGATTTCCTACAAGAAGAAAAAT
The DNA here is from genome assembly GCF_000690835.1 of Fulmarus glacialis. Lineage (NCBI taxonomy): Eukaryota > Metazoa > Chordata > Aves > Procellariiformes > Procellariidae > Fulmarus > Fulmarus glacialis. The sequence goes on from NW_009225036.1 coordinate 29,686, forward strand.
CTGTCCGAATGAACTGTCTATTACCACCCCCCCACTGCCATAGTACTTAACGCTTCCATCAACAGAAAGAGGTTAATGTGAAAATAAAGAAATGTTGAGGATGAAATTAGATGGATTTGTAAAGACCAATATTATGCTGGCTCCATGCCAGGTGTCAGGAAAACTCACAGGATACACCCTTCAGGACTCTTCCTGAAAGGAAAGAAAGTTTGGGTGGAGTTTGGCAAAGCATAAAGCAGAAATCCCAGACATATCCGTGAAAGGGCAGAGTGCTTAGATTAAAAGCAAATTTGCCCCTTCCAGGAAGTGAGTATCAGATCCGTAGCGCTGAGACTTGGCTAGCAAATCAATAACCAGACAGGAGAACAGAATGTTACCCAGTAGTTGTAATTTTCCTCCTAGAAAAGAGGAAAGAAACTATTTTTTGTTAGGAGCCAAGTTAAGAGGAATTTTTGGACTGCTATTCCTATACACATTTACATAGTGGAAATACATTTATCTACTAAAGTATGACTAACAGATCTTGGAAAAATAAGTAAATACAAGTAACATAGATACTAGAAGATTACACTTCTCAAACCCTAGCAATGTGCCTAGATGAGTGCTAGTCAGGACCAAGCTCTTAATATTTTTGGTTGTGGGGGAATGTGATCCTCTTTGAATATGAACACTAACAAGTAGCCAGAAGGGACAGAGTGCAAAATATTTACAGGGAATAATTTGGGTCTCAGATGTCTTCATTATGCTCAGAAAGTAGAACATCAAAATGTGTGCTTAGGCATGTCAGCATAAAACAGACATAAAATGTCTATGCGCAAAATATCTGTGTGCAATTCTCTCTCACTGCAGGAATACCTGATAGCTATTCTCATTTTTATGCATTTTAGAAACATCTTTCTTATTTTAGAGACCTAACAGAGGGTTAAAAAGCAACAAAAGTAACATTTTGTATCTTTAACTACAAAAGTTTTAGAAAATTATAATTAAGCCAACACTGAGCCCATTTTAAAATCATGTCTCACAAGTGCTTCTGCATAAAGGAAATGACAGTAAGTGGGATGAAACATGATCCAGGGTTTCACACAGTCCTTGATTTCATGAATATAAGACCTGAATAAGGACTACAGGATCACAATCATAAAACTCAGCAATGTTTGCCAGGGAGCTAGTGAATTTCAAGAATTAACAGCTCTAGGGCTTTCCTCTATTCAATAAAACCTGTAAAGCTTAATCCAATTCTCACAGAAGCCAAAGACAACCTACTTACTGCCTTCTGGTCACCATGGATTAGATCTTTTGTCATTAATCATCACGTAAGGAATACAAGGCTCTGTTCTTTGATGCAAATGATACATTCAAAATAAACCCTCATTGTAAGACTAATTGCTACTATATGATAATGCAAATGACAAGCTTATTTTCTAACATGCGTGTTTCAGATGATAATCTGAATGCAGTGTGCTAATGTGTTGCATTGAGGTATACTCACAATCACTAGCCCTTGTTTTCATGGGGGACTTCAACTTACCAGATGTCTGATGGAAATACAATACAGCAGAGAGGAAACAGTCTAAGAGGTTCCTGGAGTGTGTGGAAGATAACTTCCTGACACAGTCGGTGAGTGAGCCAACTAGCAAAGGTGTTCTGTCGGATCTGTTGCTTGCGAACAAAGAAGGACTTGAGGGTGACGTGATGGTTGGAGGCCTTCTTGGGCACAGCGATCACGAAGTGATGGAGTTTTCGATTCTCGGAGAAGTAAGGCAGGGGGTGAGCAGAACTGCCACCTTGGACTTCGGGGGGCAGACTTTGGCCTGTTTAGGGGCCTGGTTGACAGAGTCCCTTGGGAGGCAGTCCTGAAGGGCAGAGGGGTCCGGGAAGGCTGGACATTCTTCAAGAAGGAAATCTTAAAGGCGCGGGAGCAGGCCGTCCCTGTGTGCCAAAAGACGAGCCGGCGGGGAAGACGACCGGCCTGGCTGAACAGAGAGCTTTGGCTGGAACTCAGGCAAAAAAAAGAGAGTTTATGACCCTTGGAAGAAGTGGCAGAAAACTCAGGAGGACTACACAGTGAGTTTATGCAAGGAGAAAATTAGAACGGCCAAATCTCGACTAGAACTTAGTCTGCCTACTGTGGTAAAAGACAATAAAAAATTTTGCTGTAAATACATTAACAACAAAAGGAGGGCTAAGGAGAATCTCTGCCCTTTATTGGATGCAGGGGGAAACATTATGACAAAGGATGAGGAAAAGGCTGAGGTACTTAATGCCTTCTTTACCTCCGTCTTTAATAGTAAGACCAATTGTTCTCGGGGTACCCAGTTCCCTGAGCTGGAAGACAGGGACGGCGAGCAGAATGAGGCCCCCATTATCCAGGGGGAAATGGTTAGCGACCTGTTAGACCACTCAGACACACACAAGTTTATGGGGCTGGATGGGATCCACCCAAGGGAGCTGGTGGAAGTGCTCACCAAGTCACTTTCGATCATTTATCAGCAGTCCTGATTAACTGGGGGATCCCAGTTGACTGGAGGTTAGCAAATGTGACGCCCATCTACAAGAAGGGCCGGAAGGAGAATCTGGGGAACTACAGGCCTGTCAGTCTGACCTCGGTGCCAGGGAAGGTTGTGGAGCAGATCATCTTGAGTGTCATCATGTGGCACATACAGGACAACCAGGTGATCAGGCCCAGTCAGTGGGTTTATGAAAGGCAGATCCTGCTTGACTAACCTGATCTCCTTCTATGACAAGATGACCCACTTAGTGGATGAGAGAAAGGCCGTGGATGCTCTTTATCTGGACTTTAGTAAAGCCTTTGACACCATTTCCCACAGCATTCTCCTGCAGAAACTAGCTGCTCATGGCTTGGACGGGCATACTCTTCACTGGGTAAAACACTGGCTGGATGGTAGGGCACAAAGAGTTGTGGTGATGGAGTTAAATCCAGTTGGCAGCCGGTCACAAGTGGTGTTCCCCAGGGCTCAGTATTGAGGCAAGTTCTATCTGATATCTTTATCAATGATCTGGACGAGG
>NW_009225037.1:0-793 GCF_000690835.1 Fulmarus glacialis
GCAACCAAGACCACCCAACAGATGAAGCCGTGAGGATGAGACGTGTGCCACAAAAATGGCTCAAGACCCTTAAGCCTGATTAGCTACAAAGCCTCTTAGTCAATTACAGCAGCAGTCAGCCAAGGTAGAAGCCACAATGGTACAACATAGTGACTGAAAAATCTAAAACAGGCACCTTACAACTACAGAAATTGATGCTAAGAAACATTCAAGATAAAAAAAAAGAGAGAACATTAGTAACATAAACAATACTAGAACAAACCTCATTAGACACTCAAGGAAAAAGGCAAAACTGGGCAAATAGAAAGAGCTTATGTGCCTGGGACTGCAGTAAAAAAAACCAAACCACCCTTGTCTGGAAATCATTACGAGCACAAACAATATAGATCCTCTTCTCCAAGAAATTCCAGGGAAGACAGCAACACAAGCCTCTACTATAAATAAATGACTAGTGAAGAACCTCTAAAAAACAATGACTTTGAAATCCAGATGGTCGGTCAAGGAACAGACACAAAAATTAAGTCAGGGAATGAAGTACCTAAAAGGAATGGAGGAGCAGAAACCTCTAAGTTCTGGAGAGGATATTTTAGTGTACATTAATGTACCTAATGCTTTTCAAAATGAGATATTGAATGCAAACTTATCTGACATTCAGCTCTGCATGTTATGATACAGATGCCCGGATGGTTTACACTGCATCTCTCATGACTTTATTGTACCTCCCATCAGCTGCAGATGCATTAAAAAAGAACAGACCTCCTCATCAACCAAATCCAACTGCAAACTTGGTCTG
>NW_009225038.1:0-16403 GCF_000690835.1 Fulmarus glacialis
GTTGTTCCCTCGGTGCTACACAGATGTGATGTGCTGTGTTCTATTGCTAAATCTTTGTTATTATTAGCTAAATTTTTTTTTATTACTATTTTTCTGCCGGCTGAGGAAGAGCCACGCGGAGAATTTGTTAGTAAATAAATCGAATATTCCTCAGGAGTCAGAAGTTGTATAAACCTTAAGAAATAGATGCACATGCCCAAGGACATTTGTACGTGCTCTGTGCTACAGCCTCCTAGGAAACTCTTTAAAATGAATGATAAAAATCCTGGGAAATGGTCATTTAAAGTAAAAAGCCTTTAGCTTTCCCTCCTGTACCCGATCCATTCCGTTATCCCGGGATCTTTGCCTTAAAAACATGTAGATGCTGCTCACCAGGGAAAGTTTGGTTCCCATCCTTCCAGCTGCATTACTTGGCTCTCCTGAAAGTACCAAACCAAATTAGCCAGAGGAGTCTTTGTAGGAGCACTGCTGCGTCCATGTGCGTGTTTCTGAGGTTTCCAGGGTGTAATCCAAGCTCAAAATTCACAGGTGAAAAGAAGAGAGCAATGAAATGGGGAAATAAATTTCCTGCAGCTCAGAAAGTGCACTTCAAGCCTTCCCTGGCTGAAAACTCGAGCAGGCACCTTCCTCCACTGTACGTGTCCCCCACAAACACAGCTAAAATAAATGATCCACTATCTGCTTTGGATCTATTTCTAATCTCGACCAGAATACTTTTGTTGTTGCTTTTATTGGTTTACCCAGTACCTTCCCCATGTAACATAATCCTTTGCAATAATGAAATGAAGGAAACCAACCTAAAAAAAAAAAAAAAAAAAAAAGGAAAAAAAATCCAAACAAAGAGGGAAGTCTTCAATTTAGATCTGAAACAAGAAAGGCTATCAGTCAACCTCCTTCCCCTCGCTGGAGCATTCCAGATGCAAGGTATTTAGAGAATGCAAACAGCAGAGACTAAATCATTGATCTGCTGGGGGGTAACAGAGCTGCACTCACCCCTGGGCAGGGGCTGGGGGGAGAGGGCTGCCCCCCAAACCCCAACCGTCCCGGCTGAGCCAGGGCACAACCAGCTCTGCAAAATCCCCCCCCAAAGGGAAACCCCCTCGCTGATTTAAATGTTCCCAGCAACTGCAACAGAAATCCAGTGGGATTTCTGGAGCCAGGGAAGGGCTGAGCAACAGTTTGTACCCGGGCACCGTCACTTGTAAAAGCCTCTGTGGCCTTTTTCCTCCCCCAGGATTTTCTTCAATTGGGTTGTAGTTTTAAAAATCACTCTGAGGAGTTGTTTGTTTTTTTTTTTCGTGTGGGTTTACAAACATTTTCAAATTTTACTGCCCCACTCTCCTATCAGCGTAAAGCTGCTTCTGGTTTTATACATAAAATCTGATTTGGGCAAAAGTTGGGGGGTTTTTTAAGATTTAGATCTTTGAATCAGGCAGAAATGGTCTTAATGAGTTTTTACAATTTATCTACAAGTTCAAATAATTATTGTTGCCACTTAGGAGTTTGGGGAAATTTCTTAGGGGAGGAGGTTGAAGCTGGGTGGTAAATAATGCAGCTAGGATTTCACTGAAATGGGGGTTTCATACGAAAGGGTGTAATTACTGCAGTCTGCTGGAGTGTTGCTGTTGATCTGAGGCAGAAAATAGCTAAAATAGAAATAATCTTTATGACAGATTAGCAGTAAACAAGAACAAATTATATTCTGTTATTTTTCTGCCAGGTATCATTTGAATCTTTCTTTAATTTGTTTTCTGGTGGTTTTTTTTTTTTTTAAATCTCTGGTGATAGCACTAGTATTTAATTTGGATAACACTAAAGATACACTTAGAAACCCCAGAAACTTTGAAAAAAATCTTCATTTTCAAAAGTATGAAAATATGTATTAATTACTATCTAATAAATATGGGCTGAAAGTTTTGAGTAAAATGCACAGGTCATGAAGGAAAAAAAACAAGAATTTTGTTTTCATAGAATCTGTTTCAATCAAATCTCAACTAGCAGAAATAATCTGAATATGGAGCAAGCCTGTCCTTAAAACATAGGTGAGAATTCAACAGAATAAGGAGAGTGAGCGTTGCAGTTGGGAAATATTTCCTTTTACTTAAGTGGAATCCCAGTTTAAACCACCTTTTGCTCAGTTTTTATTATGTGGAAAATATTCATGACTGGAAAAAGCAGCTCATATCTAAGAAGATCCAGTTGATTAAAGCTCGTGTTGATAAATTTGTTAAGACTCAAACTTGCTATGAAATTAATAGTTTGCTTTAAAACAAAATTCAGGTTTGAAGTAGATCATTAATAACCCCCTGGTTCTCTCTGCGTTTGAAACCCCCTCTTGGCATTTAAATGAGGTTTTGTTCGAGCTGAGGAGCAGAGGAGCATCCCCAGCCCCAAGGAAGGGGCTGGGCGATGGGCAATGCCCCTCTGCTCCCTGAGGGCTGGGAGGGTCAGCAGTGCTGAAGATGGAAATGGTTAAACCTGCAACTTGCTGGAAGATCTGCCTCTTCCCTAAACATTTTAGTGCTTCAGTTAAAAACAAAGCAAATACTGCAATAAACCCTGGCTTCAAAATCAACTCACATCCTGAAAAATCCTTTAGTTCTGGTACTAAAAAGCTGGAGTCTCTTTAAAACAAACCCAACAGAAAACCACAACCAAACAACTATTTGCTTCTCCTCTACATCTGCTGCTCTGCAGTCGCTGGGCTCTCACCAGGGCAGGGTGCTCAGCTCCGCTCGGGGCTGGGGCTGGTCGCGCGTCCCAGCTCTCCTGGAGCAATAACCTGAATTCTCCGTTGGGGTTTGTGAAGACACAGAGAAATGTTCAAACTGCAACCAACCAAAGCTGCTTTGCGTAGATTTATTGTTTTCTCCCCCAATGGAAATGGTTAATTTGGGGGTTTGCAGTCATTTTCCTTGGGTAAGTGGTAAACTCTAAATGCGAGGGAAGGAAAATGGTTATCGGAATGAGCCCTGAAATGTTGTTGTTCAGATAGTCCCTTTAATTTTCAATTTTCCCCCAAATGAATATGCCACCACTTCTTTACAGCAGACCTTTCTAACCTGTCCATTTAGTTTTTCTTCCTCAAAAATTGCCGTGAGCAGCTGGACAGATACCTGGAGCAGCCATTTCTCCTACAGATGGCTGGAGCGGTGGGGGAAAGTTTTGGTCTTGGTACAACGATAAACTAAAATAACATAGTTGAGAAAGCATCGTGGGGGATGAATCCTGCCGTTGCTGAACTCCCCCTGACCTTATTTCAAGTAGGAGCTGCTCTTTTGAACCCCCCTCCAAACATTTGCAGCACTTATAAAACACAGATTAAATGTTTTCCTTTCAGTAACTGTAGGTATTTGTATCGGATTTCCTCCAGTCTGAAATAAATGCATTTATATCAGATTTATGCTCCGCGAGTACAAATTTGGGGGCCTTATAATTTCGAGTCACCGTTTAAATCCCCCAAAGAAGAGCGGGCTCTGCAGCGCACTCTGCTTTTCATCCCTCCACTTTTTAAATTCCCTGTAGCAGGAGGCAACGAAAGGCTCAGCCACTAATACCATTGCATTTATGCCTAATTCTTTATACCCAAACCAAGTGTATCCCGGGAGGTGGGAAGCTGCGCAGCAACACTTTCTGTTGTGGGTCACTTTAAAAAATATAGGTCATTTCACAATCGAAACCTTGACCCATACCCCACCGCCTGTGCCGGGGCACCAGCACCGCTGGGCTGCCGGAAAGGTGATGTTAGGAGAGCAGCAAGGGCACGAGATGGAAATAATTTCACGTTACTGAACCGGCCACTTGGGCAGGCGCCTTGCCGTGGACCGGGTTGTCTAGTTTCTCGTCCTGCTGGTACATACTTGGGATTTAGCGGGACTGATTATTTCCTCTCCTTTCCTGCAGCTCCACCGCTCTAATCTCCCCAGCTAGTTAGTTCTGGCTCTATCTTTGCTCGAAGCGGGAATAAAGGATGGTTTTCACATTAAGATAACTGCTGCAAGGTAAAGTGCTAATAGGGTAAAGCACAGGTAGTGTTAATGCTAGAGCAAGTCCGGATCATCTCTCCAGCCTCTGGAAGCGGTGACCGTGCTCACTTTGCAGAGGTAGGAGTTGCCATTGTGAGATTTTTTATACGCAGGTCGGTGGTCCAAATAAATCTTCCCCGCACGGATGTTACAGGTGCTGTCATGGGCTTTTTGTTCCAGCAGTTACTGTCCTGTAGGTCCCTGCTCCTGGGGGCTACGACAAGCATTTAAGAAAAAAGAAACAAGCAGGGCATGCAACAAGGAGAAGTCCATACTCTCCATGTTTTGTGGTTCCAATTTTCGGTTGTCGGGGGGGGGGTGTCTCCCCCAAAAGAACTGGCGATCCGGAAGGCTCTGAGACAGCCATCCCAGTGAGCTGAATTAGTCAAGAACAACGTCTGGAGCCTTAAAAGGCCCTAGGGTTTGTTTGCAGTTAAAAGGGAGTATTGGCATTTAAAAACATATCTGGTATTTTGCCATTGTGAAAAAACCTGTTCCATTCCCGCAAGCACTGGAGGGGGAGGCAGGTCTGAACCCAGGAGAGACAACGAAGCGGTGTTCATCACTCCAAAGATGCCCTGTAAATCCATCCAGCCCGTCACTCGTGTCCCCAGCGCAGTTCGATGTGAACGCTGGGCAGGGTTAAGCCCAAGGGATGGGATGAGGAGCCAGGCAAACCCTCGCTGCCTTCAGCTGGAGCCAAAGCTGCTTTCTCCACGTTTTGGTAAGTCTGAGCCTCCCGGCAGAGTCCTGGCACCCGGGGTGGGGTGTGCGGTTTTCCCTCCCGACAGCACCAGCCTTTGCTGCACGAGATATAGAAGATGCTGTACGGTGGCCGAGGCTGTGAGCGGGCAGCGGGACCCCAGGCAGCCCCGGGAAGGGAGGGGAAAGCTGGAGAGGGGCTGTGGGGTCAGGGCTTGGGGGAAAGAAGCTCATGTTTAGGACTTGTGCTCTGCAAAGGTGTAAGAGGATGAGTGAGAATAAAGCATGTGAGAGTTACCTCCTCTGCGAGACGTTGCTGGTATTTTAGGGAGAGAAATGAGCTCCCAAGAAAAGCCTTGTGCCTCCGTGCCTTCAACAGCAGCAAAGCTGAGTTAAGAACAGAATCGGTCCTGAATCAGGACCGGGGTTTGAATGATACTCCAATGCCTGTGATTCCAGGCAGAGGATGGGAGTGAAAAACTTAAAAATCCCTCCTTCCTCTCTCCCTATGATTTGAGGAGCAGAGCAAGTGCTAATACTGATCAATCGTAGCTGGGTACAATTAGGAATCTCAGATCAGCCTAACGCTCACACACAAAATGGAGCAGAAAGTGTTATTTTCACCTGGGAGACACAACACCTGAAATCTGTCTCTGGCAGAGCTGAGGTGCCCTGAGCGGTGCCAAGCAGAACAGCAACTGAAGAGCTGCTCCAGAGGGAATGGGAGAATCTTACTCACCACATCCACTGGGAACAGGAGAGAGGTGTAAATTGTGCCATTGAAGGTGAGGTGTTAGAGCTAAACGCTAAGAAATTTCTTGGGAAGTTTGCAGCATTTTCATTTCTGAAAACTTTTGGGGACGGATCAGACTCGTCCATTCCGAGCTATTTAAGCAGAGCTGAGGCTGTCTGGGAGCAGGGGAGGGAAGGGATGACCTTTTAAGGTCACTTCAAGCCCTATTTTCCATGATTACAGGGACATCTAATACTTGAAATGCTTTGTAATCAAAGTTGCCCTTGAGATGTTTCAGTGTCTCAAAGCAGAGCAGAAGGACCGTTTCAGTAACGCAGCTGTGATCTTCCCAACGCATTCCCGAATTCCTGAAACACCAACTCCTCGAGTCAGGTCTGCTGCGAAGAGGAGAGCTCGCTCACGAAGCGCTGCCTGGCAGGGTAGGATGAAGCAGGGCAGTCCTGGCTCTCCTGTTTAATTTGCAGGGAGACAAATGCCACGACTGGGTGAAACCTAAGCTAAAGTGTCCTCTGTCCCAAGCCGGGACCCAGCTGAAGCTCATGAAATGACTTGTGTTATCAGCGAAGGCAGCAGACCACAGATACCACTACGAGGGGAGCATTGCTGTGGCTGTGACGGGCTGAGGCTAGAGAAGAGCAAGGTTTGCATCGTTAATTAGACCCTCTGTTACCCTGGAAAAAGCAGATGTGGGCACGTGGCCCTTCTCTAGGTCAGCACTTCACTCGTCGCCTCTCCGCTTCCCAGACCTGAACGGGCACGCGGAGGTTCAGCGTTTTAGGCATCGATCAGTGGATATCCCGCAGAATGAAATGCAGACAGTGCCCGCCTGTCTTTGGAAATAACTTCTGCATATCTGGGGGTTTTTGTTTGAAAGACTGTGAGAAATTTTGGAGTGATGCTGCTGTCCGAACTGCATCACGAGCAGATGCCCTGAAATAACCGTAACTGTGAACCCTGGGTCAACATTTAATGTTGCTGGATATTTATTTCACTCTATTAACTTTATATCCTACAGAGGCACTTAATGAGAGGAAAACAAATAGGTTGCACTTTGGAGAAACAAGATATCTGAGTTGGCTGGGAGTGAAGTACCCAGAATACATATAATAAAGACACCAGGATAAACTATTCCATTTTATTGATTAGCAACTGTGCTAGGAGTGTAAATTGGTTACTTGTAACTATTATAGTGCACCATTTATTACAGCAGGCATGACGCTTCTGCATGGGTGAAAAGTTTTTGGAGACCCTGGCATGCTTGTGTGCTGCTAGCTAAAGGACTAAGCCACGTGTTAAGTAGTTCCTGTGAAAGTAGTAATTACTCCCTAATAGCACTGAACTCTTCATCTACCCTAACAACGTCCTTCTGAGCCTTTATCTTGATGCAGTATAGATGCAACACTTTTTGCTGGAGAGGCTGGTTGTGCTGGGGAGTTTTATAACTACAGAGCAGCAAGAGCCTGTATCTGACAGCGTGTCCCAGCAGCACTTCTCAGAAGAGCAGAAAAAACACTTTTTAGAAAGGAATTGCAAAATGGATAGCTTTTACGTGGAGATACGTACCTCATCACGCTGGATTTCTGCATGTGTTTGGGACAGGATATGTTGGGGGCACTGAGCCAGCACACTGAAACCCTCTCCCACACCGAAACCACTGACACTTCAATTTTGCCATTATTACTGCAATGCCACGAAGGGCTGCTTCTTGCTCAGCCCTGTCAACCAGAAATCCTACTTCTTTCCCACACAAATCCCTGATGTAGCTGAGCCAGCACAAACCTGGGATGATACACGCAGACACACACATCCCTCCTACATCCAGGTGTGCGGGGTTACTGCTCCGAGCAGCTCAGCTGAACTCCACGAAAAAAAAAAAAGAGGCTGGCAGACCTGAGGGGAAGGTTGTAACTTGGATAACCTCCTGCAAAAGTTCAGGCTGCTCAGGGGAACCGAGCTGCGGATGGGACTGTGCTCTGCAAGCCAGCGCAGCCAGCCACGGGCAGTGCTTCACTTCGGTAATGATGTGAGCAGAGCTCAGCTTGTGGGTTAGGCTGGTACAAACATCATCCTGCTCTGCTCCTTTGACAGATCGAAGCTGGGTGTGACGGGGATCCTAGAGCAGCGGGTACACACCCGGTAGCAGTCCCTAAACAGGATTTACATGTTAAAATGTCATGGGTCCAGTTCTCCCAGAGAGACTCGGGGGAAGCGGGGCAGGTCAGACACCGGGGAGAATATCTTACCGGGCACACAGTCACAGCAGAGCTGATGGGAAGTGGATTTACCCCTTGTACTCTGATGACACAATTAACATCTGCAGAACATCTGCTCTCCTGGATCCAGCTGTGCAAGGGCAGGGTGAGGTGGTGGCCTCACTGACCCATGTCCCCAGCAGCTGCAGAGCCACAGGGAAACACTCCATCACTCACTCAGGACAGAAAAAGCCCAAATGGGTGCTCAGGTCCAGCTGCTATCCCTCACCCCACATAGGCGGCTGCTGTGCCACCACCTTCCACCTCATTAACCAATTCTGCCTCACCATTTCCTACGAGTTTCCTGTCTGCCACTCTCCATCCCAAGTTTTCTTCTCTTAGAGTGCACATTTTGGGGGACAGATGCAGTTTTCAGTATTTGGGGTTTGCACAAGGGGTTGCAGACCACACTTGGGATGCCCAGACTTGATGGTGACAAAAATAACCATGGGAGCTATTGACTTTAGCAAAGTTATTCCTCCTGTAAGAAAGAGAAGGAGCGGATTGGATCTCTCTAAGATAGCACTTACACTTGGCAAAACAAAAGATGAAAATTAAGGAAGTTTTTACCATGGAAGGAGGTGCTACATGGAATTAAGGTTTAGCCCAGTGCTATATGTATTTTGCCCACAATCCATGTTCATTCTTGATTTTGTGATATAGTCATGTTTAATTGCCATTAATGTAAACATATTTTAAAAGGTTATTTTCCTGCTCTGTAGGTCAATGGACCTAATGAAGCAGCTCTAAGTGGGTTTGAATTGCTTTGATTAGGTGCTTGATTTCCTGTTTACCTCATGGAAGTAGGTTTGGTCCTGCACAGCTAACGTATATAAAAGCCCTGCAGGGTCTCCTCAGCACCAGAACCAGCTGAAATCCTCTGGGCAGCTTCTGAGAAGGAGAAAGGTAAGCAGCTCTATGTCAGTCTCTCTTTTTAACTTTTTTTACTCTTTTTTTTTTTTGCTAAGATAATGGTGGGAGTGAGCAGTGTTTGAGAGTGTCAGGCAGCAGCCGTAGCAGGGCAGGAACAGCCCGTACCTTTGGCTGGGTTTTTCCCAAAACGGTCCAAGACTGGCCGTTTTCTCGGTAGCTTTGGCAGAGAAGACCTGCAGCAGCGTACGTGTTGGGGTGTAAAAGGAAAGACCCTTATCTCAGAGGAGGATTCAGTACAGGCAAATACCAGGCTGGGATCTGCACCTACACAGGGAAATGTGGAGAAATTGGTTCTCAGTTGCTTTTTGGGACCTCCCAGCTATGGATAAAACAGGGGATAATGCTTCTTCCAGAGCAGACAGTATTGCACAGGGGACTGGAAGACCTTCATGTTAGAAAGATCCCGCCAGTTGCTCCTCCTTTTGTGAAGTCAAATCATAGGATCAAAACAGTGCAGGTATCACAGCAAACTGCCAGACAGGGCTAGCAGAGCTCGACTGCCCCCGTTCAGTGTCACACAGGCAAAGGGGTCTTGTATTAATTAAAAAATGGTTTTTCAACAGTCTCTGAAAATGTGGACTGCTTTTCCTCCCCGTTTGGGTAAATTCTGCAGAGAAGGAGTACTGCCCTTTCTTAAAATTAAGGCTACAATGCATTTCCTTTCCTAGCGTCATAATTACCTTAAGCAGAAAAATATTCTTGCACAACTTAGCTATTTTCAGATCCATCATCCTACCCACAGTTATATCACCAATATATGAAACGAAAAGCAAATAAGAAAGAAAACCTCAGTCATTTAATCATGACATTTTTTTCCGTTCTCATTTAAAATACTCCTCAGCTTTTTGTATAACGGAATTTACTTCTGCTGTTAACACACTCTGTAACTATTTGTCTTTTATTGCTTTAGCTCTAAGTATTTTAGGGATTTTGCCAGTGTTCAGAATATTACACCTGTGCTTTTAAGAGCATTCCTCAGAACTTCATGTATCTGAGATAATGTAACGCATTTAGTATTTTTCTCACTTCATAGGAAGGGCTGAAAACAGTTGTAAAAGATGTCACAATTCTCTACAAATAAAAAATGCCACAATTACGAACAACAATCAAACTCGCAAATTCTCGCTCTCTCCAAAACAATAATTGGGCAGTTGTAACAGTACAAATAACTACTTAGAGGAGTAAAGTTCTATCAATGTATGATTAAATTTTTGCAGGATGGGCTACTTGAGTCCTGATCTAGACCTTCTCTTTTTGTTACTGTGTTATTCCTGTTAACAGCAGCTCTCCATTGCAACGCAGTTTCCAGAAATAGCTACAACAAAGAGTGAGGTGAGGGACAACAAGAAATATATGTGAGCCATGATCAAAACCATTTTTGTACTGAGTTTGCAGAGCTGGAATAGTAATTAAAAGAGCTCAGATGTCCAAGGGCTATTGAGCCGAACCGTGGACATGAGGACTAGGAACAGCTTGAAACTAATAAATCTTGGAATCCGATCCTGTCACTGTCCATGGGATATTTTTCATAACTGATATTCACTGACTCTGGCTCCAGTCCCTACATAAGTCATTATCCATCCCAACAGAAAATCTCCCAGAAATTAGATCAGGTTCCTAAATCCTGCAGAACCGCACTGTGGGATAAGCAGGATGCCATTGCTACTGAATTGCCTGATCCAACGTACGTTCCCGTTCACATACTCAAGATTGAATCGACCCTTAAAGCACAATGAGGTACCCACAGGGTCAGCTTGTAAACATGGAGGAAGACAAAGCCCTTGCCTCCAGGAATGCGCAACCCACAATGAATTTGATGGTTACAATAAAAGTATAGGGAACCAACATTAAAAGACACCATGGTGGGAAAGAGCATTGGCATTGAGAAAGTAATTTAACTGGGAACGGCAGAAGAGGGCTTTGTAGGATGGAGAAGGCTGCTCGAAGCCCAAGGACTGAAGAAACACGTTTACAAGCACAGGCACGTGCCCAGCCATCGCACATCCCTCTGGGTTCGCTGTCCTTGTCACTTATGTGTCCCATGTGTTATAGGGGCCGTACGTCTGGATTGCCCTCTGCTTTTGAACAGAGAAACCAGCCAAGAAAATGATGTCTTTCAAAGTTCTCTCTCTGCTCCTCGCTTCTCTGGGTTTTGTTTTGATGGAAGAAAATGTCTCGGGGTAAGTGTTTTGGAAAGTTCATAGTGTACTTTGAGCCTTTTCCAGCTCCCCACTGGAGGCAAATGGACTTTTTCCATTGGCACCTTGGTAAGCAGGTGAGAACATGAGTCCTGAGGTAGATCTCAGATAATAGAAACAGCCAAATGTACAGAGATGAGCAAATGATAAGAGAGATATCAAACTAAAGCTCTGAGCCTTTGAGCCAGAGCCAGGAACTCCCAAGATTTCCCTAAAAACTTCATGTCTCTGGGTTAGGAGGAATAAGCTGGAAGTCAACCAGGAAGAGAAGAAGGTTGGCTGAGAACTAGAGACAAGATGTAATCATCTCACATGAGTGAGGCTAGGGGGCATCCAGTATTTGGAAGCTTCTGTAAATATGACCAGTTACATAAAGCAGATACATAATAAAGGCTTTCCCTCTCTTTCCTTGACTCCTGCTACAAAATTTCCAACTACCACCTGAGAATATCCAAAAGAATCCTCATTAGAGCAGTAGGAGCTGCTGAAATCCCGGATAATAGTACTAAAAAAGGATCAGCCTTGAAAACCTTTGCTAACTTAGGTAGCCACCGACTATATCTACACTGTCAGATCAGCACTGGTCTCGAGGTCAGCCCTTGTCTCCTGCCATCCACCTTGAGCCTCTCGAGAACACAGGAGAAGGTTTCCTTGGCCCTAGGTGTGCAACTCACTGGAGGAGGGAGCCTGAGCACACTTGGTGCCTTAGCTCGGAGCCAAAGTCCATGTGAATCAGGCTACGGCAGGGAAAACCACACTGACTCCAGACTATCAGCAAATATCCTGAGTTCATCTCCTCCTGAGTTCTCAAATCTGAGCTGCAATTGGGTTAGCAGCCAGGAAAATGGATGAGTCCCTTCTCTGGCCATCTCCTCGTGTAACAATGCAGGAATAGTCACCCGGACCGAGAGAGATTAAAAGTGATCACAAAACCTTGCTGATTGTAGGGACAGCGTGGGCCACCACGTGTAACCCAAGCAAAACTCCGCACAGCACGTGCTCCCGGTCTGTGCAGGACTCACTCTGTCTCTGTGCTCTTACCCCAGCGTAAGTATAAGGACTCCCAGTGCCAGACCAGTGCAAAGACGCTACTCTGAGGCCACCCTGGCAAGCGATTACAGCCGCACGATGGATAGCATGCTGAAGAAGAACTTTGTGGAATGGTTGCTAGCCAGACGGGAGAAGAAAAGCGAGTAAGTGTGTAGACTTTCAAAGCTCCTACGATCCAAACTTACAGCTGTCGTCAGCCAGCTGATGGCTACAGAAGAATGTAGAGCCGAGGATATTTTTCTTGGACTGCAGCAGTGACTCTCTAGGGAGTTGGTTTTCTTCTTTTCTTTTATTTTTCTAAGTCCTAGAAATGTTTCTGGTCTGTCGGCACACAGCACAACTATCCCTCTCCCTGTCCAAGACCGCCTTCTTCTCTGGCTGCTGGTTAGATGGAATGGGAGGGAGCTGGGTTTTGTGGAAAAGCAGCATTTTGGCACCCTCTCGTGGCATCTGGGGCTGATCTCTTCCCATTTCGCCTTACCAGCAACATCATCGAGCCATACAAGAGGGAAGCTGAGCCCCAAGCATCAGCTGCGAATGGCCAAAGATTGGACCTGGGCACCCAGGAAGCCAAAGACTTCTTCGCCTGGCTTCTGAAAGCCAAGAAAAATCAGAGGTGAGATTGGAGAATAGAAAGAGAAAGTCTGGTCGCAGGGAGGGATGAGGTCCCCAAGTGTGTAACTTTTGAAGGAATGTTTTGGGGCAGGTATCGATGGCAATGGTGTCACATAGGAAAATGAGGATTTAAATTTCAAAAGGAAATTTCACATTTTGCAATTCTGTCTCATGAGTGAGGAAAAGAACAAAGACCAAAAAAAGCCTAATTCTGAAATTTTTCACAAAATACAAATTTCAAAAATACAGATGACTGGGGTCTTTTTTGGTTTTGCAAATGTCAGCACAGCCTCATCAAAACCCAGCGCTTTGATAAGGTCAAAGCATGGCCTTTTGACAGGGCTGAAGCGCATCTGCTCCTCTAACATCCCAACATCACCGAAACAGAGAAGTCAAAATGAAGTGCTTTGACCTAATCAAAACAAAGCCCTCTCAAAAGAAAACTCTCCAGTGAAAACCGAGATGAAATTGATATATTTCTGCAAAACATTTTGATTTGATAAAATCAACACACAGGGGAAAAAAAAAACCCCACTTGTTCACACTCTCAGCATGTTGATCAGTTCATTTTCAAAAAAAAGAAACAAAACAGTTCTTTCCTCGTATCACTGCTACAAGCTCTTATGAAAAGCCTGTCATCTAAACATGAAACCATGCAGGAGAGATGCCTGCCTGACCCAGGAGGAATTTCCCAGTTTGTTTCTGATCTGTGCCCTTTACTGGGGACACTCAGATTTGCTTTTTTTTTTTTTTTTAAGATCTAATCATCTTAAAATCATGATGATCACAGTAATGATGGTGATACGAGCTCGCTCGGAACAGGTACCTCTGGGCAAGGTAACTGAGTCCATATTGAGCTCTCTGTTGCTGCAGCTCGTGCCTTCATTTCCCAAGCCATCTGGCTGAGAGCACACTTGTGTATCTCAGCGCTGCGCGGCTTTGTGCTGTGTCAGCATATCCACAGCCTGTCAATAGCCTGTTTCACCTCCCCCAATCTTAGCTTATGTCACAAATGTTCAAAAAGCAAATTAGACACGTGAGTCCAAAGAAAAATCTGTTCTCAGGCACTTTCTATATTTAAAAAAAAAAAAAAAAACAAACCACCAACAAATGAATGAGGGATACATTTCCTTTCCCTAACATGAAGGGGATTTTACAAAACCTAACAGGTTGCTGCTGCTTAGTCCTAAAATGGTGGCAAGAAGGAAAAAAAGGCACTTACCCACATCCTTCAGGCACAATCCTAGTGTCCTCTAGCAAAAAAATGGAATTTCTAACTACAGGGAGTCATGGGACAGTCACCCAGAAAAAGGATCTGGGGGCATTTGTTGTCTTTTACAGCCTTTGCATGAAAACTGCTTTAGAAACCAGCGTGCAGGGGATGACCCAGGATGGGGGAAATGAGCACAGTTATGGTTCACAGAGGTGTCTCAGGCCAACCACTCAGAAAATCAGACACCGAGAATTGCTAGTCATATGGAAAATACAAAATCAAAGAAGCGAGGGCTTTGAGGGATCTCAGGAGGTCATTTAGTCTGACCTCTGCTCCAAGGCAGGATCAACGCGCCCTAAACTGTTCCTGACAGATGTTTGTCTAACCTGTTCTGGGGTGGGGGCGGAGGGGGGGAGGGAAACCTTTGATGCTAGCGATTAATCAGCTTGATTAGCTTCATTTAAAAAAAAATTGTTTTCCAGTGTCTCCCCTAATCTCCTTAATTGCAAATAAAAAATGCGACTTGCAGGGGAAAGTCCTTTTTGGAAACAAAGACTTTCCTTTGTGAGTTTGGAGCGTAGATGCTGCTTCACCCACGCTCTGCCTTTGTTTTGATGCCTGCTGGGTCTAAGAGAAGGTGGGGTACAAGGGGGTCATTTCTCGTCCCCCAAGCCTGACAGACATGTTCACATGCCAAGATCAAGGCGCTGTTGTGTGCAAAGAGCTCACCATGTCAAAAAGAGGTTAAAGCTTTTTGTGGGTTTATCTGAGTCAAAGATATTAGAAGACAAGGAAAATAAAATATCCCTGTGGACTTGAGGGGATTGGGTAAGAGGCTGTTACAGACACTGCATCTGGATTGTTGCCTCTCCTCTGTCTTTACGGCGTGGCACATTTCTTGCAGTTTTACTTCTCCGGAAGGTTTGGAGGGTTCAGAAGGTTTGAAGGATGTTTTGAACCAGGAGTTTCTGACATGGCTGATGTCGACTGATCTCTGCAGACTAACGTGAGTGGCTGTTCTACCTATTCCTGTTGTTACAAGCATCCCTACAGATCCTTTCCCAGCCATTGTCCCCAAAGGTACTTGCTGCAGTACTCAATCCATGAATTTAGGATTTCTTGAGATAACCACCAAGTGCTTACATGGCACAGCTCAGCTGGCTTTGCCTGGAGAGTTAAGAGCTCTGGCCAGAGTTTGGTTCTGCAAAAGTATCTTCAGATCATTCATACAACAAAGATATGGGGGAAGACAAATTTCAAAAAATTACTGTCTAGAGAAGGGAGGTTAGTAAATCCTTTTCCCCCTTTTAATGAGAAAAGGAGGTGTTCATCAGGCCACTTACAGGAAATACTTTTTCTGTGCATTGTACACTGCTATGAAAGGCATTTAGAGAGAAACACAAGAAACTGGTTTTAAAAGGTGCAGGGGAGGGCCTTGAGGAGGCTCAAGGGAATGGCGAGCCTCTCCTATGCTTAGTTGAGGAAAATGAAGGCTGAGAGAGACAAAGTCACCATCTATAAAAGAAAAAACCAGAATGAGAAAAGAGCTGTTTATGCTAATGGCAAAAGTTGGCACAAGAACAAAAAGGGATGAACTGGCCATGAATAAATGTAGGTTGGAAATAAGAGGCAGCTCTGTGCTACAGACAATTCCACGCAGCTAGGTCAGACAATGTAAACTGAGTGGCCAGCCAGCAGGCCAGAGAAAACAAGTAACCGTTGAGCTCATACTGCAGCCTTTCCTGCGGAGAAACAGTTATTTGGACCTCTCTCCTCTAACCAATTGCTGGTTTTTCTCAGAACTTGTAGATACTTACTATTAGATACTAACTTCGACACACGTCTTGCTATCAAAAAGGATTTGCAAGGTATCAGAGGGGGCTGGAGGGTGGAGAAGGCAATAACTTATGCCTCATTTCCTATAGGAACCAAATAAAAATGTGTTAAGTGCAGTACCACAGGAATTTATGTTTTTCTCCCCCACTTCTGCTTTGTTAGGACTGCGTAACTCCAGGACCCTCCCGAGGAGCTCCCTCTTCATCCTATCAAGACACATGAGAAGGAGGAAGATGTCTTATATTCACTCTGTTCTGTGCATATTGTCTATTTTGCTAATGCAAGCAATAAAGAGTTTAGTCTGAAGCTGAAATAAGATTCAGATAAAACTTGATTTGGGGATGGACTATAAAATATTACTGAATTGCTAAAAAAAAAAAACGTGTGTCCTTCCAAACACAGCTCACAAGATTCACAATACACCTTGTGTCAGCGAATTGGCCTACAGCTGACTGAACCATAACACGGAAAGACCCCGACTGCAGGTTTTTCAGGAGTTTAGGACCTGCTGCTGGGCGATGACTTAAAAAACGATGTTGGCATCGGCTGTGGGTGGTGAAGTTCAGCTCGGGCAGCAGAGAAACAAACCAAGCCGATGGCTGGCCCTGCTGAAACCCGGCCGGCAGCCTGCCTGCCCTTCCAAAGGAGGCCTGGGGGCTTGCCCCCCCTCCTGACCCCCCCAAACCAGGGCTCCCCCCAACCCCGGGGGGGACACCCTAAAGGGACCTACGTGCATCTGGAGGCTCCCCCCACACCGGGGGAGACTGAAACCCTCTCCAGTGAGGGGTACCCCCCCACCCCGGGGGGGGACACCCTCCCACAGAG
>NW_009225039.1:0-399 GCF_000690835.1 Fulmarus glacialis
AAGGAGATCAGGTTAGTCAAGCAGGACCTGCCTTTCATAAACCCATGCTGACTGGGCCTGATCACCTTGTTGTCCTGTAAGTGCCATGTGATGGCACTCAAGATGATCTGCTCCATAACCTTCCCTGGCACCAAGGTCAGACTGACAGGCCAGTAGTTTCCTGGATCCTTCTTCCAGCCCTTCTTATAGATGGACGTCACATTGCTGATAAATGACTGAAAGTGGCTTGGTGAGCACTTCCGCCAGCTCCGTCAGCACCCTTGGGTGGATCCCATCTGGTTCCATAGACTTGTGCGTGTCTAAGTGGTATAGCAGGTTACTAACCATTTCCCCTTGGATTATAGGGGCTTTATTCTGCTCCCCATCCCTGTCTTCCAGCTCAGTGGGCCGGGGTCCTGG
>NW_009225039.1:962-17465 GCF_000690835.1 Fulmarus glacialis
GGCCGGCCTTCTGCCCCACCGGCTCATCTTTCAGCACATGGGGACAGCCTGCTCCTGTGCCTTTAAGACTTTCTTCTTGAAGAATATCCAGCCTTCCTGGACTCCTTTGCCCTTCAGGACTGCCTCCTAAGGGACTCTGTCAACCGGTCTCCTAAACAGGCCAAAGTCTGCCCTCTGGAAGTCCAAGGTAGCAGTTCCCTCCTTACTTCTCCAAGAATCAAAAGCTCTATCATTTCATGATTGCTATGCCGAAGACGGCCTCCAACCATCACATCACCCACAAGTCCTTCTCTGGTCGCAAACGACAGGTCCAGCGGGGCACCCACCCTTGTTTGTTCCCTCACAAGCTGTGTCAGTAAGTTATCTTCCACACACTCCAGGAACCTCCTAGGTTGTTTCCTCTCTGCTTGTATTGTATTTCCAGCAGACATCTGATAAGTTGAAGTCCTCATGAGAACAAGGGCTAGTGATTGTGAGACTTCTGCCAGCTGCTTATAGAATATTTCGTCTGCCTCTTCATCCTGGTTGGGTGGTCTATAACAGAGTCGCACCATCATATCTGTCTTGTTGGCCTTCCCCATAAATTCTTACCCATAAATACTCAACCCTATTGTCACCATCATTAAGCTCTAAACAATCAAACCACTCCTTAACATACAAGGCTACCCCACTGTCTCCTTCCTTGCCTATCCCTTCTGAAGAGTTTATAGCCATCCATTGCAACACTCCAGTTGTGCAAGTCATCCCACCATATTTCTATGATGGCAACTATATCATTGTTGCACAATGGCTTCCAGCTCCTCCTGTTTGTTGCCCATGCTGCGTGCACTGGTGTAAATGCACTTCAGTTGGGCTATTGATCCGGCCACCTTTTTGTGAGGACAAGCCCTAATTTCTATGTGACCATTCTCAGGCACTTCCATTGTTTCTAACACATCCATAACTCTTGCGTCTTTGCTGCTGCATGGATCTCCATCCCCTACCTCCACTGAGACGGCAGAACGAAGGACCTCGCTAGCACACTGTCCCTCAAGCATTGGCATGTTGCCCCCCAGGCTTATCTCTAGCGAGCCTGGTTTTATCCCTTTCCCCTTCCAAATCTAGTTTAAAGCTCTTTCCAGGAGCCCTGTTAACTCCTGTGCAAAGATCCTTTTCGAGCTTTGAGACAAGTGTACCCCGTCCGTTGCCAGCAGGCCTGGTGTTGTGTAAACCAACCCATGATCAAAAAACCAAAATTCTGCCGGTGACACCAGGCTTGGAGCCAGGTATCGATCTGCTCTGGCTCTTCCTGCTTCTTCCCTCATCATTCCCTGCAACTGGAAGGATAGAGGAGAACACTACTTGTGCTCCTGATCCCTTAACCAGTCGTCTCGTCCCAAGGCCCTAAAGTCTCTTGATTGCCCTCAGATTTCTTGTTGCCTACCTGAAAAATGGATAGTAATCTGGGGGCCGTACCAGGGTAGGAAACTTTCTCTTCACATCTTTAACCCCAGGGCCCCAGGGCCCCAGGGAGGCAGCTGTTGCACAATCTGCAGGCTCCTGGCAGCTCTCTTGGCTCCCCCAGTTCGGGAAACCCTCCTGTGCACCGCACTAGAGCACTCTGCTGCCGATTGTGCCAGCACCAGAGCTGCTCGCCTCGGTGACTGAGTGTCCTTCATTTACACACAGGGAATAATCTGCTTTCACACACCTTGTTTCTTCAGTGGAATTCTATCTATCTCCCATGAATGGTGAAAGTTTAATGGTTGTGAGAATTTCCTCAATCTTTTTATCTTTGCAAGAATAAAGAGAGCACTTTGTATTTTACAATTACAAAACAGATTGGAAGCAATCAAAAGTTGTCAAAACATATTGTTGTGACTTTTAAAAAATGAAGTATATTAATTAATTCAACATGACATTTGCTCCAAAATACCAGTTAATTAGAATAAAAACCTGAAATCAAAATAAGATGTTTTCATTAACAAAATTGATTCTTCCTCTAAATTTCAGTTCATGAAAATTTTAAGATTTTAAACCTCTTCACCAGAGCAGGATTAGCACCATGATTTGTCAGACTCAGGAAATCCTCATTTGGAATAAAAAGATTTTCGTTATCCCAAAAAGAGGAAGATTTACTTGTTGGTTGGTTTTTTTTTTGTTTGTTTGTTTGGTTTTTTGGTGGTGTTTTGTTTTTTTTCTTTGTTTGTTTGTTTTTTAATATCATTTTGTTCTGCTGTGGTGGGAGATACAAACTCCAGTCTTGGGTGAGAACATCCAGAATGTTAAAAACTGTGCAAATGAAGTGAAATAAAAATAGAAACAAAGTAATCTTTGCCACAAACAGCAAGTTACTTTTAAATTATATACCACGTAACATGCAAGATAGTACTTAGAAAAATATCTGATCTGTCTTTCTATAAACAAAGGAAATATTTTATTAGAAAAATACAACTTAACCAACTTCAGAAGAAGGTTTAAAATGTATTTCTTAAATCACATTGAGTATAGGGCCTTGAACTATGTATATTCAGCACAGTTTCTTAACTGTCTCCAGTTTGGTTTCCCAGTTGTAATGTAAAGACACTATCCAACATAGTTAGCCTTTCACTAGCCAAAAAGAATAATTAATCTAGATTGACAATGAGGAGAGCTGTCAAGTTACCATATCTGTAACAACTTGAAAATACGTTTTGGATTGTAAATGATGGCTTTATGAACATTATTTTAGTTATAAAGCACTATCAATATATACAGCACTTCAGCACTTGATACAAAGTGTACAAAATAAAGAAGTCTCTCTCCCACAAAGGGCATGCAATCTAAATTTAGACACTGATAAATTGTTGCAGAAATTTTGCTCAAGGAAAAAAGATCCATTTTCTTTCACATTTTATGACATTGAGTCCACTAATGCTCTTTCCCCCCCTTTTTGCTTAAATGTTATGACTAGCTGAGGAATTAACATTAGAAATTGCCGTGAATCCAACTATGCTATTTCATCACTAAGAGGAATATAATAACCCATAATCTTGAGACTTTCTGTTCAAATGTATCACTTAATTCATTTTTCTTTTGGAGAGCTTTTTATTTATTTTTAGCTTAGCATATTTATAACTGTCACATAGAACCTGATTCCAAAAACACTTTTACATGTGAGAAACAGTTAATAGCAATTTTCATATCATTCTTTCTGTGTACAGAATAGTTTTTTTTTCT
This sequence comes from Fulmarus glacialis, assembly GCF_000690835.1. NCBI lineage: Eukaryota > Metazoa > Chordata > Aves > Procellariiformes > Procellariidae > Fulmarus > Fulmarus glacialis. The sequence continues at coordinate 4,161 of NW_009225039.1, forward strand.
GCCCACCTTTCATACTTTTCTTGACCAGTTTATCAAAGCCATATTGATATCTGTTGTTCATTCTCCCTAAGAATCTCCAGATTATTCTGTTGCTTCCCCCAGAGCTACTTCTTTTCTCTTATATTCACTTTTCTTCAAGAACCTAAAGGGATTCTGCAGTCAGATTATCTTCCTTGTTGATTGCTCTCATCACATCACTCTCATCTTTATATTTTTTCACTGAAGCCCTATCCCCACCATGTCAAATTCAAGCTCCAAAGCTCTCTTTGTGCTGCCAGCATTACCCACCACCCTTTGTTCCTGCCTTTGTCCAACTTTTGTACCTTCCCTATAGAATTAATACGCGATGCTTGGTTTACCAACCACTTATGGAAAGATGTCTGTGAACCACCTGTATTTTATATTACTGAGACCTTTCATTAATTTCCTTTTTCTTTAAAAGCGTGAAGTCCTTCTAAAGGACCACGTCTCCACATATCATGGAGTGAAACCTATGAATAGATATTGCACTATATCAAACCAGAAAACAGCACAGTCATACTTTGCTTGTCCTCTTCCTGAAACTTTGCCTCCATATCATTGCCTCCATGGGAAGCAAATGCAACAACTGCCTGTGTGTATTCAGAGAACAAGGACCTATACTTGTGAAGAATTGACATGGTTGGTTTCAGATGGTGAAGGACTGTGTGTAATGTTTGCTGATAAACTTTACAAAATGCAGTATAGTTTCCGGAGAGCAGATAAAAGATACTGCAAAATGCCTCTAAGTCAGGTGAAACTACTATGGTTTTATGGTGCTATCCTCTGTTTTGATGGGAACAACATCCATCTCTAGGAATGCTCCTTACTGCAGTTAGGTGACAGAATTTGCTCGATACAGATTTTGAAGTCTTAACCAGAAATGACTGGTCTTGGGTTTTTCCTACTGGCTACCCAGGTATATTTTTGACAGAGTGGTTATCTGGTTGCTTGTGTATTCTTTGTCTGCTTATAACTGGGAAAATTTTGCATGTATTAATCAATTGGAAAAAAGAAATAATTGTTGTTTCCATTAATTTTTGAAAAAAATATATGTGAGATTAACACAAAACGTTAAAAATATAAAAAAAATTTGCAAAGACTTGTTCTTCTTTCCAGGGAAAAACGTTCATTACCCAAGCAGTGTGGGAGCTTGGGGGTGGGTGGAGCAAAGAAAAGAAAAAGGGAGAAATTACTAGAGAAAGAAAAAAATACAGGGAAAGAAAATGTTCATGTTAGAAGTAGAAGACAGAAACAGCTGGTCTTTCTAGTGAAACAGGTTATATAATTTATTCTTGTTTTTACATCAAACTACTGACACAAGTTTGTTAATTTTGTTATCTTACGCCAACTTATAGGTCTACCAGTAAATGAAAATGTTCTAATGCTACTGGAAACTCTTTTGTCACTGTAACCTCCTGGCTTGGCACCATGTGTAATGTAAACTCTATTCATGTGAAGATTTTAAAGTTCTGAAGATTTTGGATGTGTTAGAACTTCTACATATTTTTGTGAAATAACTTCTTAACCAGTTCTTGCTTACCACTAACACTTAGTATTTCCTTATGTGACCAGGTTTCCTTGAGATACAGCTAAGAAAGATCATGCAGCTTTGTTTCTGTCTTTGTAGAGAAGTTGTGTAAGATTTTGTTTCTGAACATCTTCTTAAGAGATTAATAATAATATTTGATAATGCAAAATATATTAAACAGAAGTTACGTGTGTCCAGCTGTAAAGAATAAGCCAGAACAACTGAGTTTGGAATTCAAGACACTGAGCTTTTCAACATATGTTTCAACATCTCATAACTTATTACTTACAGAACAATTCACCTCACTCTGGTCCCATCATAAAGAGTGTTATAAAATGAAAATATATAAATCATTTATCTTTCAAGATTTTCAGATGTAAACCTTGAAACATCTGTGCGTTTACGGTTTGACTTGCAGTTTCAAAGCTAATCTGTTCCTGAAACTTACACTGCATTGCCTTTATTTTATTCTTGTATGCACATGTATGTATATATATCTACACAAGGGTATTTTTGCAGTAAGATATTCTTCTTTAAGCAAACCTGTAAAGGTGCTTTCTACTGATTCTTTAAAGCACAAACCAAGAGAAGAAAGAGATATCTAAATAAGGAAAATAATCCTACCTATTACTCAGCAAGGACATAACTCATTTAATTTCTTAGTCTTTTTAGTGCATACATCGTTCTTGTTTTCATAATTGTCAATATTTTTGTGAATAAAATTACACATGAAAAAGTAAAGAAAATATCCAGCAATAGTAGCTATTGGAGAAAAACTGCTGGAAGCAATTTGTGAAGAAATGTGAAATAGCTTAAAGGAAAAAATGGAGTCTAAACTATTTGCATTCTACTAGTAGACTGTATAAGAATAGACCATATAATTGTGAGCAGCACAACTTGAATTTTAAATACTCTCATGAGATTCTTGAGAAAATCTTTAAAATGGAAATTGTCTTTTTATTCTGTACTTCTTTTAAAGAATAAAAGTTGGATAATAGCACTATAACAAATCTTTTTTATTCTTCATTTTGGAAATGTTTTAACTTTCTTCACTTCCAAATAGTAAGAAAATACAAATCTAAAATCAAAATCTCTTGTACAATCATGAAATGGTGAGGCTAAAGAACAGAGGAAAATCATCACTGAATTTCTCAGCCTTAACTAAATATTTAATTTTGATTTCTATCTGAAAAACAGTAGCTGATAATGATACACCTTAAAAAAAATTGTTTGATAAATCTGTATTTTCTAACAATAAAGAAAACTAGAACATTTCTCAGTACTTCTACTAAATTTCCAGATAACTGTCTAACTGAAAACAACTCAGAAAATGGGATTGTCACTCTGCTGTTGGAGACTTCTCTAGTTTTAAAATATTTATTATTAGGATGTTGTCCTTTGCTTGGTTTAGTTCCACTTCTCTTAACTTTTGCTTATTCCTGGAGTGTTCTAAAACTTAATCACTTTTGAGATGAGTCCACTGTAGCCAAAGATGACATTGCAGAGGCAAGAATATATAAATCAAGATCTCTGCCCTTCTGATGAGGTAGAATCTGTGCTTACAACCTTGCAAAATTCTTAGTGTCACTCAGCAGGTGACCTGCTCTTGGGTTGCTGACGCTTGTGCTTGCTTGATGTACGTCTCACATGTTCTCCTGTCCGAGGCCATGTTGTTTGTTTTTGAGGCAGCCTAGGCATACAGGCAACTTGGTGTTGTGTTCCTTGAGCTACTTTTCTGACAACAGTATTTCCTCTTTTTTAATCTCAAGTTCACTGTACAGGAGCTGTGTAGGTACTTGTATATGGGCTCAGGACATATTTATCTAGCCGATTAGTTCCTCAGAAGTGCAGTCAGCAAAGCTGACTACCATATCACTTACAAAAAGGGATTTCTGTTTAAAGTTGTCAAGTTGAAGGGTACCTCTGCTACACATCATTCAATTCTCATATCCATATAACAGTGTTGTAAGCACATATATTTTATATATTTAGAAAGGTATATAAATATATACCTTTACCCTGGTGAGATTCCATATTGGCTTTGTTCTTGCCTCATAAACTGGAAAAAAAGCCATCCTTATTTGCACCTATAATATTCTTTGCTGTACAATCCCAGTGCCCACATCACCTAGCTTATTACTTCTCTGATTTATGTGGCAGCAGTTGAATACAGAGCAGATAACTGGTTGAAATACTCCATCTTCTTTGTGGCCTCAAGTTGTACACTAATCTCTTCATTCAGATGGTATATTATCATTTTTGTGGTGGATTAAAACTGACACAGTTGTAAAGACAATATATTATCATTATTACATAGTTTGGGATGAGGAAAGAAATCTATACCCTCTGCCAATTGAGTAAGTGTCCTTGCTTTAGGGAGGTGAGTGACTCTTGTCTTTATATTTGTAGCAAGAGTTCAATTTTGTCTTTGTTAGAACACCCTGGTATATACTGTACTGCTTACACCAGTAGACCATTAACTTAATGTGCAGCACATTCTTGCTGGCAGCTATTGATTTTAAAGGCATACCATAGCAGCATATTCCAGCAGAAGATCATTTCAGGCTGATAATAATCTGAGAGTGCTGGACTTCCACTGAATACTAAAGTTTCACATTAGTGATAGTTGGGAAGCAGAGGCAAAAATGAAGGTGAGATGTTTTAATAAAAAAGAATCACAGTTTGTTTTATTTATATTTCCATTGCTTATTTTATCTTAAGTGCAAAAATTGGGATTCTTTGAATATACAATTAACATCTGTGTGTTCTTTCCTAAGAAAACAGTGTCAGAAAAGAAGCAGGGATTCACTTAAAAAGATCACCACATGTACCTGACTCCCTTGCATGTTGTCATTCACCTGCCTAGGAGTTTTACATTCATACAGCATATAAATGTTTTAACTTCATATTCTTAATTTGATATATGATTTTGATGTAATTCACTAACTCAGCTCCAGTCCTGACTCTCACACATGTCTGACAGGATTAAGTCATGGGTGCATCTGAAGTGTGTATGCTTTAGTGCTCATCTGGGACTTGTGTGTAGTTAATACTGGGGTATTCATCCAATTATATTCATTCTAAACATCTCACTTCCTTGAAGTGTTGTGTGCTAAGGCATGAGCTTATTTTTTCCTCCAAGCAATGGTTTGGTTTTTTGCACAGAGATTTTTCAAAGTGTATACTAATTGAATTGTAGTCATTCATGGACCATATAGCAGCTTCTGGAATGTAAAAATAATTTAGTATTTTAACATTACAAATCAGGATGCAGCAAACTACATGCACTGCTATTAATATACACAAGATTCAGTTTACAGAATATAAGAATAATTTTGTACTAGTTTGTCTCTCTTTGGGAAATTTTTTTTGAAGTTTCTGTATAGTCTCAAATTTTCCCTTCCTTTCAGTCACTCTGAATGCCTGTTCCTTTAAGCCAGAGCACTGATGAAATATCAACCATGTTCTAGTATGCTACTTGTTATGAATGAAAATCCAAGTCATGCCTGTGAATATGGAGCACATAATTAATTAAGGACCAATAGATCTGGATTATGTGTTTCCTTCCTCTTTCAAATAAAGTGTAATATGTGGGCCAGTGCTGGAGATGCATGTACAATTTAAAAGCAAGAGAGGAAATGAAGACATGCAGGTTTTCTCTTGGCTAGTAGGTGGGATTTAGGCAGGTATTCATTTCTGAGAAGAAATAAAAATGGGTACAAAGTTTGATCCTTTGTATTTCTCAATAATATTTGAATCTCATGGCTAGGGGTTCTGTGGCTCTTCCTCTAGACTTAATGATGGTGGCAGCATTATCTTTTTCATTTGCTTATTCCCATAAAAAACACAGAATAATCTTCCAAGAAGATCATAAATATTTATATAATAAATTTGTCCGTTTCCCTGCTTTTCTAACATGTTTATGGGGAAAGAATAATGAAAGATAAAAACTCAGAAATAAGATCCATAATCACTTAAAATTTATTCTTTTTTTTTTTTGGAGGTATTGTAGGGGAGTTACTCCTAAGAAAAATTTGGGGTACTTTTAAGCTTATGATGTTTTTCTAGCCTGAATGGTTGGGGGTTTTTTTGGTTTTGTTTGTTTGTTTGTTTGTTTGTTTCATTTCTGGCAAAATTATGTGATGTTTTAATATCATATAGCCATAAAATTTTTTGATCAAACCCTCCTTTTTCCATTTAGCATATACCGGATTGTTCCAAAGAATATAGTTTCTAGAGATTTGTATAATCCATTTTTAAATCATGTAAGCAAGAGGAAGTTTCAGTAATTTTCAAGTAGTCCCTAATTAACGAATACTTCCTGACATTCCTCTGCATCATGCCATTGATCTCAAGTCACGTTAAAGTGTATCGTTCTCCAATTAGTTCATAGTCTTATTAAGTTTAACTTCTTTCTGTTCAGGCAAAACTGTATTTTTTTTTTTCCTTAAGAAGTCACTCTGCATGAAGACCAATATTAACACATCAGTAGTTTCTGACAATGGCTAGATATCCAACCTTTTGCCAACAAACATTCAAATTTAAAGACTTGGTTTGTCATAACTAACTTTCATAGGTTGTCAGATTAAAAATCACTAGAACCAAAGTCAACTATATTGTCAAAATAGATAAAATCCACTTCTATGACTGCAAGGTGGAGCATTCAGGCCCATATACATTTGAATTACAGTGTCTGCTGAAGGATAAATCTTTAATCCTAGTGATTTTGTCAGATAGTAGCTCATATAGTGGCTCTGAGCTCAAGTGAAGGTATTTATGACTCAAAAAATGAAGGCATTTTCAATTTCAGAAAACGTATTATTTCCTTCAGTTATGTAACTCAGTCTCCAGTAGGTCACATAAGAAGTTATGTTTTCAAAATACTTACTTGTATCTTTGTCATTTGAATTTCACCACTTGTTGAAATGAAGAGATTGAAGAAATTCTGTTTGCTTCAGAATACTTTGCCTACTAACCACTCATATAGTCATACAGTTGACATTTTGAAACTTTTGAGACCAAAGAAATAAATTGGACCGTGTAACAAAAGGTTGCAAAAACAGTCAATGAGTTGACAATGAAAGTGACATACTATTCATAGGGCCCATTCTGCCTCATCTGTAGGCTTTTGAAACAGCTGCACTTTTGGAAGAGAAGGAAATGTTTTGACAATTAGGGTAAGCAAATTGCAAAGGGAAATATGGTAGTAAGTTACCGATGGAGTCCTTAAATAAAACATGCCATTTCTAATGCTGTTCAGCCTTCCATTAGCAGAGACCTTGGATAGCCATAGGCAAGCATCAAATATACAGTAGTTTATAATGGTAATTCATACAGTGATAAAGCAAAAACAGAACTATGCAATGAAAAAAGGCACAAAGTGAAATTTGCCTCTAGCCAAAGACTTGGTTTCTCTAAAAAAATTAACATGCAGACTTTACTTGATTGATGTATGGAGAATTTACTTACATATTTCTTTTCCTCTTTCTTTGCCTTTTCTATATGATTTAGAATCAGATACTGGTTTATCTGGTGTGTATAGTCAGGAATGTGGGTAATGGACCTTAATGTATGCTGAAGTATTAACGACATTTGCAATGAAAAAAATGTTTCTCATTTTCAGAAGGAAAACAAACTGATGTGAATATACTGAATATACTAGGGGAAGGTAAATCTGGTATATTATTTTTAGTAGCTGTGAATGCAAGAATTCTACTAATAATGGCCTATGTAAGCTAACATTTAAATACGTTCTTTTACATTCAAGGAAGTTAGTTAAATGGATGCTTTTGTTTCTGTTTTTTGTTTTTATTGGAGTGTGTTTGGGGTTGGGTTTTGTTTGGTTGGTTGGTTGGTTTGTTTTGATTTTGTTCTCTTTTTTTTTTTTTTTTTTTAATTTCTGGCCAGACTAGTGAGAAGTGTTTGGAGATTTCAATTATCCTTTAAATGACTTCTAGAGTAGTTATTTGTTCATTTCTAAATAAAGGCATTCAAATCTTATCCTGGATTTCCAAGTCACTTTCTGCAATGCCAATATTTGGCATAGGCTTTAAAAATACAAGCCTGTCATACAGTGCCTTGTAAATGACCCTCAGACATGAATAGGTAGTTCAAAAGAGAAGACGGTTCAGTCTGCTGCCAATTAAATTTCAGACCCATTCACTGAAATTGTCATGTCATTGTGAGGTGAAAGTAAACTAAGCTTGCTTGAATCAAGCAATCCTAGGCCAGTGAACCACCAAATAACTACATTACAACAGCTACCATGTTGTGGAAGCTTGAGCTTGACAATCATGATGTGAAAGCTTCAATAATTCAATATCTTTTCAAGTTACTCAGTTTTAAAGCATGAGGTTTTAAAGCCTTAAGAACCTGTATGAAAAATTCTGTATTCATAGTTAACCCATCCATCTTCTTACTCATATTTAATGCATTGTGAAATTTAATTACTTTTATTCTAGAAATACACTAAAACCAATATTCTAGAAATACAATACAAAAAACAAATATTCTAGAAATACACTTAAAACCAATATATACCTGGTTTAAACAAACAAACAAACAAACAAAACAAAAACAAATTACTCTTTGTTATTAAGTCTTAAATATTTTTGATTCTTTGCATTCAGGACCCACTGTCTGCCAGTCTTTTTAACGAACAGTTTGTTGTGACTCTCCCAAATTATTAGTACATTTTCTTTTTTTAGTACATTTTAAAGTTTTGAGTGATGGGACACACCTTCTCTGTGACGGCTGAGCATGTTTTTTCTGAAAGCGTCCTCTATGCACAAACTATACAAATACCTAAGTCAGCTTCTTCAACTGTAAAACAGCAATGGAGAATTTGCAACAGGCCATCTTCTAGAGGATTTATGTTATCACAATGAAACAGGAGTTAGAGATGCCTATAGAAGGCCAATACGTAAAAGTAGTCAAAGCCCAGAAATGCTCCAAAATTAATAAAATACCTCCTCAACAAGCAGAGAATGACACTTTCCTACTGGCTTCAGTTACAGAAGTCTTGGCTTGATGAGCAAGTACACATATACCTGATTTATTGGTAGGCTTGGTGTTAGTTAACTTTCTATTATCTGCAGGTTTATGGCTGAATTTTCTAGCAAACTGATGAATTGAACCTGGGCATCTATTTTGTAAAATTAGATCTTCAATGGTTAGAGATCAAAGAAAAAAAGATTGCAGCTGGTGGGAAGAAAGGATGCACTGACAAATGCATTAAAGCTGACTGCTCTGAGATGAATGAGAATGTATGATGAGTGTTCTTTGATAGAGTTGTAGCTATGCTAGTCAATGACTTTTAAACTCATATCCTGTTCAGTAACACTCCTTAAACTCAGATTTCTAGCGTGGACAATCTCATCTGTTTGATCACATGCTTCTTTTGGGACAGTATTCATTATATGGAAACTTACAAGATTACTAAGGAGACAAGATGAATATAATTTCATGTCTAATTCCCTGCCCACAGCTGCAGTGATCTAATTCTAATGGCTACCAAAGATACAGAATGGATGTGCACGAGGTGCTTCAGATTTAAGTGCTAAAAACTATTTCTGGAAATAGGACTTGAGACTGAATAATTTTGGGACAAATGATACTTGGCAGAAGGTATTACTACCTTAGTGCTAGTAGATACTGAATCTTTGGGGCAGAAAACATGCCACAGAAAAATATATTTTAAAGACTTTTGTGTTCATCAAGTGGGAGTAACTGAAATAAGAAACACTTTCTGATTTGGAATTGCCCTATGGATCACAGCTGGGCTGTTCAGCTCAGCTTGATAGCAACAAGGTTTTGCATCTTAGAAATAAAAACTTGGATTTCCAGAGATCTGTGTCGTCAATCACACTGTAAAAATAATTGAAGAACATAAGCAGGAAAATTGTGCTAATATAGGAACTTTGAAAAAAAGAATGCTACAAACATATTGTGAAAACATTCTTTGTTAGGCCATTTGTATGAACAGTGAGTGATTATTAGTTTTACAGGAACTGAGCCTGAATTACTTGAAATATTGAATCCTTCTCCTGTAAAGGTATCTCTTCTTGCTTTTTGAGCAGTTTCTGAACAGCGGTCATCTGAGATCAGCATTTAAATGTCCTTTAATACATTGTCCTCTATTTCCCTCAGTACAATCTAATTCAGCAACATTCACTGATGGTAACTCAAGTTACCTTTTCAATTATATATGAATCATTGTTTATATATAAACACCTGGATTTAAATGTATTAAGTAAAGTTAGGGAATATGAAATATGTTTCTACCTGCATGAGGACTAGGCCTCTCCATTCCTCAAGAGTATTATTCATTGTTCCATCATAAATCATGATACTCCCATGTAAGAATTTTCAGGTATTGTGGACCACAGAAATGAGTTGTTTTTTTTTTTAAATCCCCATGTATCATGGAATTTTAGTAGTATCAAAGTCTCCCAAGAAAATTATGATCCAAATTAATTAATAAGGATGTGTTCATAAGTATGGTTGTATTTTGTTTGGTCTTTTTAAAATAAGATATGAAGGAGGGGCATGGAGTTTCATATTTTTCTAATGAATTGAGATCTGAACTTTAATCTACATGTGGAATTCATCAAACAGTCTTTAGTGGCACTTGCACATTTCCCCTTTTTGTTACTGTTTCATATTAAGCCTGGAGGGAGCTGGGGATGATTTTTCCTGTAATTTATGGCATTTGTGTCTATTTGCAACAGTTGTAAAAATACTGTATAAACAGAAACATCATAAAACACTCATTAAAAAAATCTTCTAAAGCCAGCAAAAGAACAGACTTTCCATGGCAGCTAATGGTACAAAGGTGAATTATTCCCCAGATGTGATGGCATTAAAATTTGCTGTCTTTGTAATACTGTTTTATCGTGTATTTATGATATCAAAATAAAAAGAAAGTAAAACTTATATAAAAGGAAATTTGATGTCATGATATTTCTTGATTATGGGGAAGAGAGACTCAAAATTAAGGGAGCTAATCTGTGATGAAGGCTATGCAAACTCATTTAGAAGGGATGATTTTACCAGCCACATTCCTTCTTATAACTGAAGAGTGCTTTTATTATAAGTGGATAGTGACCTTCCCAAAATGGCAAATACCATTTCAAGGGAATCTCTGAAAAACATTCTACTTATAAATTATTCTTTTTCCCAGGTCTAAGCTTTATGCTGTTTATTTTCTCTTCACTGTTGAAAAATTACATGCAAGGCAGGACACTGAGTCTTAGGTTTTATTAATTTCTTCTCTTTCTTCCACTGTCATAGTCAAAGCTTTCCATTTATGACACTGCGACAGGCTATTAGGAAATAATAGTCTGAGTATTAAGCTTTATTCATTTCTTCTCTTTTTTTAAGGATGACCTCTTCATTCTACCAGAAGAACAAGAGCACAGAGTTTAATTCAACAAGCACTAATAAAATGTTACAGAATTCTCTGATTAGAAAAAAAAAAAGGAAAAAGGGAAGGGAAAAAGCAAAAAAAGCCCATTAAAATAATATTATTGGATTTCTTCAGTTACTCTGAATACTCGGTGTCTTATTTACATCCAAGTAAATTTTAAGATTATTTTAATCTGTTTACATAACCATTCTTGGGACCTTTATTTTCTTTAAAAATCTCCTTCTCTTCCTATGTGGAACTGCACAGCAGCTGATAAAATAAAATCTCTGGATTGACTTGGTGAGGGACTCTCAGCAAAGGGGCCCGAACGTGGTTCTGAACCACCTCCAGTGTGAAGATGACTAGAGTTGAAAGCAGGAATAACTGTTTTCTTAGCCAGTTTTCAAGCGGGTTTTATTCCTGGATTATGTGGATAGTTCATCTTTGGTAGAAGTACTATAGCTATGTTGACAGTTTTTAGGTTTGTATATGTGGACAGGCTTCTATTTTTCTAAGTAATTTTGGTCACTGCTGACCTGTTCAACACCTGTACTCATATACCAGTTGGGCTTCCATCACATGAATATATGTTTTTTTTCCTGTGCATTTGAGTTGTTCTCATTGTAATGCTGGTTGTCTCCTGCTGTCACAGTTCTCTTGTTCTATTAAAATGAATGTCATATTTTTATTGAATGACCTTTGCTTAATCTATTCCTACATCTCTGGTGAAATTTAACACAATCTGTGAATATTTTGTGTGTTTGAAAGATAGACTGGAAATGTATGCTAAAGAGAATAGAATTACCTCAATTTTTTATATTTTTTTCTTAAACAACTTTACAAATAAAGCTGTTATATATGTAGGGGATAGAATAAATTATATGAAGTAGTACCATAGTTCATTTTTCCTAAACAGCCGAATTTCAATGAAGAGATGTATATTTAAAAAAAAAATATTCCAGCAAGTTGAGAAAAAATGTCAGTGTCATTATGAAACTGAAACAACGCTTGTACCTGAGGCTATCTTTTGTTTTTGCAAATAGTTATAACCTTTATTTTTTAATGTCCATTTGAGTCACTGAAATTATTTGTGTTGCCAATAATCAATATTTTATGGTCTTGCTAGGAGTAAGAGAATTCACAGTTCCAAGGCTAGGATCAGGGTTTGAAAGAACTGGAATTAGTTTACATATTTCTGGAGGCAGATTGTTTCAAGAGATTTAAACATTGGATCATTAGAGTGGGGCAAATTGTAGGTTTATATGAACTTTGTCACAGCAGAATAACCTTCCTTCATGAATGTTAACTTATTCAAATTGGGAATTTACTGTTTTAGCATTAAATTCTGGGACATGGAAACACAGATTAGTTGGAGACCTTGCATACATATGTGTCTGAGAATTGCTCAGACAAAAGCCATTCCTTTCCAGTAGTTCTTGTGAACAAGACTGAAAAAGGCTTGTGACCCTCATTCATACTCTTGCAAAACACGCCCAACCACAAGAATCTGCATGCTAACAAACTGAGAAGAAATTCAATATAGAGACCAAAGAATTAATTCACCATCTAGAGTGTCATAACTAGAAATTTTCCCCAACTGCACATTGGTACCGTATTTATAAGTCTGCTAGACTGTTCTTTATGTACATTGTCATTGCATAAAAACCTGTCACCCTTTGAGATGTAAATTTAAAAGATTAAATCTGAAGAGGAATGTAACACCAGCATTCCACACCAGAACTGTAGTGGAATACACCAATACACCAGAAATACATCTAGCAATGAATGGAGTCTCTAACAGTTCTCTACTCTTATTCATCTGAAAAAAAACATCCCGGAAACCTCAAAGTGAACAATTATGGAAATTTCCTAACACCTATTAAATACTATTTAAATTATGAACAGAACTGTGAGAATAGATATTTTTTCAATTTTTTGTTATATGCTATTTATGCTATTTTTCTGTGAATGTTCTCATTATCCCTTGCAATATCTAATCCTTATTAGGATTGTTGGTTTCAGTATGGTCAGTAGCTTAATCATGCAGTATTTAAAGAAATTTTTTTCTGACCTTTTGACTTCATTCAATGTTACTTATGAACATACATTAACAGAAAACATTTATATGTACTAGATTTTTCTTTTCTAATTATACAAATTATAAAGATAAACCTGGTAGAATTTAATCAAAATTAGTTTTCAAGGCTTGTACTTAGAAAATGATAAAAATAGTTATAAATTTTATTCATCTGCAGAAAAGGAGAGGAACTTTTAAGGGAGAGCAAGAGACCTGGATTAGAAAAAAATTATATATACATATATAAAATATATTTATGCATTATATATTATA
>NW_009225040.1:0-15973 GCF_000690835.1 Fulmarus glacialis
GTATATAAAAATTGTTTATAGCAGTTGTGCTCTAATATAACACAAACAAATATATCTAAAAGATACTATTAAACAAATCAGAGATGACACTGTTCCCAGAACAGAATTTCTTGAGCTCTCCCTGTGTTGGGCTCCATATCACCATCAAGGGTATCACTGTATGTTTTTGCACTGTCGGCACGGGATGAATTTCACCCCTCAGACAGTTTCCAGCCAATCTCATTTCTGTCAGCCTCTCTGACAGATGGAAGACAGTGGATGGATGCATTAGACGAATTTGAAATAAATCGTAAGGAAGATAGATGTTGTTAACTGGGTCTCTTCTGCTGAAGGCTGATGCCTCAGCTGTGTACTGATGGAAATTCTTGTCAGCACAGATGGTTTGTTTTGACCACGCTATGTCATTTAAATGTTACAATAATAACAGAAATTGGGTTATTTTGTGGCAGCAGCCAGTTTTCAAGGGAAGTTAAAAGCACGTGGGCACTGAGAAAGTTATAACTGATACTAAGCACTGCAACAAAACCCAGCAATCTGCTGCATGTGTAGGTGATACTGCAAGACACAGGAAAGCTTGCCTGAAACAATCCACCGCATCTGTTGGCGAGCTGTAATCCAGCGGTACCACGTTTTAAATTTGCCCTGAGGTGAGAGAACTCAAATGTAAACAATCTGCTTATACTTGTCAACATGAATCTTTAAATGTATATAGATAACTGGAAGGCTAAAAAAAAATAAAACCAGCGTGCAGTGCACACGTTTTAGCTGCAGCTCCAGCAAAAAGAATGTTTTCTTGTCCCAGGCGGAGGACAGTGAGCACTTTCTTTCAGTCCGACATTGCTTCATTTGCTGTGGAGTTACACATCTGATCCTTCCTCCAGCAACAGCAGAGGAGGAGGAGGAAGAGGCTGGGGTGGCAGATGTCACCTACTGTGTCCTTGAGGAGCTGACATGAGGCACGCGTCCTGCTCCATCCACTCGTGGGGTGGGGAGAAACCGCCAAGAGATATTGTTGCCTCCGCTGATGTGATATGATAAATTCTTAAGCTATTTTTTTCTGTTTAAATCTGCCTTGGCCTTATTTACTAATGCCATTTATGCTGGATAAATGCCCAGCAAGGACTGATTTGCACCAGTTCATCTGGGGAGGAGAAGAGGTGGACCATGGGTAGCTCCGTCTTTCTGTTGCTATGTTTTTCAAATATTTTCAGATGTTACACTGCTTATGCAGGACCCTGGGGACTGTCATGGGAAGTTACTGGGGCACATACATTTTTGTAACCCTTCTCCAGGTGCATTTTTACAAAACGGAGACAGGGATGGGGACAGGGGAACAGGCTCAGCAGCTGAGGCTGACTTGGAGGCCTTTACACAAGAAGCAGAGACAAATCCTACATAAGAAGCTGACAGACAAACCAGGAAAGCACGTGGTACTCTGCGTCCACTCTCGTGCAGGACAGAACAAGAATGGAAGAAAGGTACCTAAACACTTTGACAAAAATTTCCTGCTTCATGGGCAGCCTCCTGAAACAGCTGCTCCTTTGCCTTCATCCATACTTCCCAAGAATCAAAATAAAGTGCACAGCAGCAGGAAAAGAAATCTGCAGTAACTTTTCAAATCAGGAGCAGGAGTACGCACAAACACTTTATTATGCCTTAAAAATTTTAACTTGAAATGTCTGTGTAGCGTGCAATGGGTCATTTACCTCACAAAAATCTCAAATCCCTTTAAATCTGAAGACGTTAATGAACCTGTGAACCAGAAAACCATTTGTATTGATTTTTCTTACCCCTGTCTGCTGTTGCTGTAAACACGCTTCTCATTCAAAACACTTATTTTTAACCCACGCGTTGCACCATCGTCTGGACATACAGGGAGGAGAAAGCGATAGGACATGGAATAGCGCAGGGGAGGAAGCAGCAGTATGGGAAGAGCAAGAGAGGAGACAGGGAAAACTCGAGCAGTGGCTATATGCTTGCATTTTTCAGAGCAATAAGCACGTTGTTTTTTTAATACGCCGTCATCCCTGCTTTAAGTTCCCCGGGGAAGACGCTGACTGCTGAGAGGAGCCAGTGAGAGGTGGCAGCACCACCTGGCACGCGCAGCATGGGGGCACCCAGCAGCGCCAGGCATGACTTCTCGCTGACCTGCAAAGTCCCCAGCCTCCGGGGGGGATGCAGTGGGCTGCGCAAGTCCCATGCCAGCCAACGGAGGGTTAGGGCAGGCTATAGGGTCCGTTAGCCGTGTACCACCATACTTGGAGGAGGTGCGTGGTAGGGAGATGGGAGCTAAATGGCCGGGTCAGAGGCTAGTTAGCTCTGCCACTGTAAGAGGCCCAGAGGACTGCGCCATCCTCCTGAAAGATCATAGAATCATTAAGGTTGGAAAAGACCTCTAAGATCATCGAGTCCAACCGTTAACCCAACACCACCATGCCCACTAAACCATGTCCCTAAGCGCCTCATCTACACGTCTTTTAAATACTTCCAGGGATGGTGACTCCACCACTTCCCTGGGCAGCCTGTTCCAAGGCGTGACCACTCTTTCAGTAAAGAAGTTTTTCCTAATGTCCAGTCTAAACCTCCCCTGGCACAACTTGAGGCCATTTCCTCTCGTCCTATCGCTGGTTACTTGGCAGAAGAGACCAACCCCCACCTCGCTACAACCTCCTTTCAGGTAGTTGTAGAGCGCGATGAGGTCTCCCCTCAGCCTCCTCTTCTCCAGGCTAAACAGCCCCAGTTCCCTCAGCCGCTCCTCATAAGACTTGTTCTCTAGACCCTTCACCAGCTTCGTTGCCCTTCTCTGGACACGCTCCAGCACCTCAATGTCCTTCTTGTAGTGAGGGGCCCAAAACTGAACACAGTATTCGAGGTGCGGCCTCACCAGGGCCGAGTACAGTGGCACGATCACCTCCCTACTCCTGCTGGCCACCAGGGCAAAAGACAGACGCTCATCGAGGAGGGAGCTGGAGGCAATACCTCCAGGTGTGCTTTTCCCCAGCCCTGTGCCCACCACGGCCCAGGACAGACCATCTCTCTGGGGACTGCTGCAAGACAGGACAACAACGAGTTGGAAAACAGCAGCATAGCAAACACAGAAGTCTGTAACTTGCTGAAAGATGTTTTCATATCCCCAATGAACCTGTAGCTTATGCGTAGGATCTGCCCATGTTGTAAAACTGAGAAGGTGCAATGTATTCTTAGAACATTACTGCTGGTCTGTAAACCATTTATCTATATTGCCTAGCACAATTATCATGGGTTGGGTGGCCCTCAGATTCCTCAGCAGTTAAGTAACCTGTGTAATCAACGCAAGATTTTAAATTCTCTCATGATCTTTTTAAAACATCATATTAAAAAAAGCCACAAACACATAGCACAGATTTGAAGCATGCATATATGCACAAAAAAGTACAACTTCAATGTAATCCAATAATTCCTTGCCCAGCATTTATATGAGGACAGCAAAGGCAGTATTTCTAAGCCTCTCCCTTTTTTATGATCATTATACAACAGGGTAATTAAGGTCAGCTGAGGTCATTATTCTTTAACTGAGTTCCCAGCCCTGACAACAGAAACCTGTGTCTGATCTTTGGTTCATAGAAAGGTTTTTAACTGTGTTTCCACCCACCACTACTGTTATAAAATTCCTCTAATGTGTGTTGGCTGCTCATTTTTCTTAACCATTGGAGGCTGTAACGTTGTTCCTTCGCAAGGCTGAACTCTAAGACTGCCAAGAAAGCAGGCATATGGTAGAAGGTAGTTCAGATAATTTAGGATCAATAATTAAATACAAGACCTACACACACCAGTTGCAAGCTTAGTCTTAGCTGTATTTTTCCTGATATTTGACTGCTGAATTCCACTACCATAGAAGTTTTCTTAAAGGCCTGGACTATTTGATGCTGCAGAGCAAAAAGAACTGAAAAATGAGGGATAAAATATGTCAAGGAGAACAACATGCTAACCTTCTAGGACAAGTCTAGTCAGGTATAGTGAATCACAGAGAGAGAAATCACAGCCGTGCTTGAAACCACCATCACAGACTTTCCTTTACATGCATCTGGGTAACAATATCAACAGATGTGGAATTTTGTGTTTCGGCTACTGGGGACAACTAATGCCAATAAATCAGCACAGCAAAGTAGGTCAGAGTTACCACTTCACCTGCTGCTCCCAGAGTCACAACAGGCTTGCTCTTTTTGGCTTTGATTTCACATGTTAGTTTGGCTCTTGCAACTATTTCTTTATTTCAAATAACACTCCAACGTTTTACATGGAGTTTATTTCTCCAACTTGTTCATTTTTAGTCCAACTTGTGGATTCAGGTGCACCACAAACAGTCCCTGGTTCTACACTGATAAGCAGAAGAGCCTTAATTAAAATGCCGGTTAAAATGGTAGCACAATTACAGGGACAATTTTCTCTGAGCAATGGGCATTCACAGCTGAAGGCAATGATTAAATTTCTGCAAAATTGTTCTTTATTTTGAACTGCTATCAGCCAGCAAAGTACTTGGAATGCATAAATCAGACTCCCCCAGGAAATAATATTCTGGACAAATAGTTATTCTAGTGGCAACTAGAATTTTGAGTGGATGTGTCGCTTCCCTGTTTTGTGGAATTTAATAAAAATACCACCACAGATAATGGGCCATAAATAGAACTTAGATTTTTCTATTCAGCTAGTATTGCCTCATCTAATGTAAACTATTTGTGTCAAAGTAAGATCTTACTTAATTTTCGGTAGGCATTTAAATAACCTACCAAGTAATAATGGTGCAGAAGAAATACTGATATAGACTGTAAATTAAGAACTGTTTATTACTTTGTACCTGTGCAGTTGTTTACAATACTTCTTGGTCTTTAGCCACTGCAGTGATAAATCCAGTGCATCACAGTGCAACGACCAACTGAACTAATAACTTCTGACACTGTAGCTGTGTTCCTACTCAAGAAGTGCATTGCGAAAGGCATTGCGCAGCCCACATGAACGCTGCTCGATTCCGGCAGACCTGGTGCCAGTCACACCTCCCAGAGTGTTTTGTAGCAGTCCTGGGTTACAGCAGCCCACGTATAAAATGCCTAAGGTCTGTCCTGAGTAGCCGAAATCCGGACTGCACCAGGCCATCAACTGCTAACCCTGCCAGGGTCCCCTGTGCTGCTGCTGCTCATGCTCACAGCACACCTTCTCCCCTGGCTGCCCTCAAAGCCGCACAGGTACCGTTAGGCTCCCCAGATGTTGCTGTCACCCATCAGCACCACAAGTTCCTCTTGAAAGAGCAACCACGGGCTAGAACTTGGGCCCTCACCCATGCACAGTGTTGGTTTTTTATTTCAGGTACGCACAACTTTTTACCTTTCCAGTTCACCGACAGAATTCTTTAATTTATGGCTATATTATCGTAGCTTCTTGTATTGTGAATTAAAATAATGCTAATGATAAAGATGTCACATTTCTCTCCACGCTGGCATTAAAAATCTGTGTCAGCACTCACTCGCTAATATATGGAAATAAATAGATAAATGTTGAAACAAAATTTCTAAAGCCATCTGTGAATTTGCCTAAGGTAGACAGTGCTGGTAGTGTGGAGAATCTGGCACTTAGATTTGCAGTCAGACATTAGGGACCATGTTGCCCTGGCCTTCGGCATCAGTAGAGCAGTTTATTGAATTGGAATTGCAGAAAGTTAACTTGAAAATTAACTTGATGGTAATCTACTAATTAAAAAACCACAATGGCATGTGGCTACAGCTTCGGTACTATTGCCACCTACAGGTATTCTTCTCTTCCTTCATTACAAAAAAATAATGTAGTAAACTTGCTGCCCTAGCACTCTACTCTGATAAATTCAATCGTTACCATGTCACTGAATATGTAACATCATCAGCTCTCTGGGTACAAGCTACAACTGAACATCTGCTGTAAGATTCAGTAAACTGCTACTCACTCAAACGAGGGAAACTTAAAAAATTCAGTGCCTAAAAATATAAATTCTGTTTAGTTAGAGAAAAAAAGACTTGCTCTATATGATCAGACGCTAACTTAGTAGATAGTTTCTGCAGACAGTAAAAACCTGTAAAGAACATGCTCGACAGTACACCCCAGGCAGTGAAGCGTGCCAGCATTCAGGTTCGTCTCAGGCAGCAAAAATCCTACAGCCGAAGCCAGCTCGGGTCTCTGCTGAATGAGGAATTATCAGGTTTGCTAACCCCAAGCTGCAGTTGAGAACACAAAGTGCACAGCAATGATGTGGTTGTCTGTCTTCGCTGCCTTGTCTAAGAGGAAGAGCAACAGCCTTCGTCTTTCTAAGGTAACACGTGCTTGCGCAGTGCAGAGCGCCTTCTGAGCAACCTCTCTAAACGTGTAATGTTTTTCTCTTCATTTGGAAATATATGTATTTTTTTAAAAAGATAGTTTAATCATAATTTATAGTGGCGACTATAATATTTGTTGCTCAGACTGATCATCACCTATGAATAAGTCAATAGCAAAGGTTTCCAAATGAAGTACTTAAGCTTATTTGAATTCCTATTTTAGTTACCCGCACTGTAATTTTCAGATATACTCAAGTATCCGCAAATATCACTGGCAAATAAAAGAAGCTGTGAATGCCAGGCATTTTGAGAAAAGCTGAAGAAACCAAAATATTAGCAAAATAGTATAGTCAGAATAATAAACTATTTTTGGCACATTTTGGTCTTACCATTAAGCACAGCACTGAAAAGTATTGAGAGCACTGAGACACCAGGGCATATTAGGATGGGTATGGGACCTGGTACACAAGATCTTGGAAAACTAAAGAATGTAACAGTCTTTTTTTGAGAAAGCCATTTTAAAAAATGGGTTTTTTTATGGAAAACAAGGATCTGATTTTAATAGTGTTTTCCAGTTTCACACACATGGATGGGTGCAAGTACTGACAGAGAGATGAGTGTTGCTGTCTGAAAAGGTGAACACTCAGTACAGCCACAGGTTCATCTTCACTATTGCTGCCCCACACCATATTAATATTCTATATATTCACAACATTACCAGCAGAGCTAAATCACTGTGACTAATACTTCAGCTATAGCCGAGACTTGTAATTATTTCAGAGTCAGAAAGCCGTAATATATCCATTCTGAAAACAAAATTGTTTAGCATATGCATGTATACAGAATACAAATGACATTGATATATCTTGGTCTTTCATATTAACGGATCATTTCAATCCAAATGCAGATATTTCTTTTGGCATGCCTTTTGTCATGTTTATGTGCATAAAAAATTATGAGCTCATAAATGAAACGCAACCACCACTTAAATACCACATACCAGATAAACTCGATTGGATGTGAAGCTCCATGCAATAAGGTACAAAATAGGTGTGTTTTACTACACCGGACATCTCCAAAACCCTATCCATTCAGAAAAAGCAGCTTCACACTATATAAAGAGAAATTACAGAAATTTCTTGCTAGAAGTACCTGTTTTTCAATGTTCTACTTTTAAGGTAAATGGCCAAGTTTGAACTTTACCCGTCTCAGGCCCCTTTACTAGATTTCAAAGAGGTAGTGAAAAAACGACTTCCTATTCTTCATTTTCTCACACTTTCACTCGACAACACTTTGTGTACAATTGAGTTCTAGCTGTGTCTCCTCTTTGTATGGGATCTTTCCACAGCAAAACAAAAACCAGGTTGTTTTTCAACAGTAGAATTAAGGGGAAAAAAACAACAGGAAGAAAAAATTATATATGCAAGCATCAGCCTTGAAGCAATTACCTCTGTTTTTGTAAATAACTACATTTCAACCTGATAAGATCCAATTAATCACAAATTTCAACTGAGTGGTCAGGAAATGTCTCAGAGCACAGAACATAGAGTGTTTGAACAGACACAAGCAGCATGAAAAGCACTCACCTGCAACCAGAAGACGCTCACAAACCACCGCAAGTCTCACAGCGGGGCTGGCACCTCAGCGAACGTGGGGACAGCGTTATAGCCAAAACAGCCATTTGCCGCTTTATCCCCAGAAAATAACACTCGTTTGAGAAATGACGGCGCGTCTTTCTGAACTGGTGTGAAGCCACTGACCAAGAAATCTGCTGTGTGTTAGGAGAGACGCAGCTTGCACCCTCCGCCCAAGATGAGAGCGATCGAGACGGCGCGGCCGACGGGAGCGAGGGATGGGGAGAGCAGGGCTGGGAGGCGATGGCTAGGCTGACAACGCCACCGGTTTGGTAGCTCTGAGAAGACAGCACGGAGAGTCAGGAAAGGCCCAGTGTTTCAAAAACAAGAGAAAAAGACCTTTTGCGTGTACTCTCGGAGGCCAAGCAAGAAGCTGGGACTTGTATCCAAGTGACTGGGAGCTCCAAGGTTCTCCCACGCAGGATCTGACAAAGATTAGTTTTGGCTTTGATATTAATACACACATGAGAAACAACCGATGTATCTTCACATGCTGAATAATCCAAGCAAATAAAACCACATTGTTCAAGCAATAATGTCTCCAATGGTGTTCAGAGGCTTATGCTAGTACAGTGACTATTTTTGCTCTTGTACTTAGGAGATTCTGGTGTTTTATTCTAAGGGAAAGAACAAGGTTTTTTACAAAGAACTAATATATTCTTAGACACACTAGGAAAACTCTTATTTCAGTAAGCTAAGTGAGAGTTTTGCCTCTGACTTAAATTATGCTTTCACCCATCTTGCCCGCTACTGAAATAGGGATATTTCTTATCTTTTATGCAGATAAAATCTTACCAATGTGGCCTGTGTCAACTTGAAAGTGAAGCATAAGTGCTGTTAAAATTTACGTGAAAATATAACAGTTTTACTTCCATGTTTGTCCAAAATTGTAAAGCATTTAACCTTTAAAACAAAACCCTTTTAACTATAAATGTGAACCAGAAACAATACATTCACTCAGAATATGCACTTTTTTTTTGATCAAGAACATTTTTTACAGATAGTGTCTGAGTTGTATGAATTTTTTAAATGGAATTACAGTATTTTAGGTACAACACTGCAAAGTCTAAGTGGTTCAGGAGCTTCAGTCCTACCATCAAAATACCTTAAGAATTTAAGGGCTGGATTCTTAAAAATACTCACGTACAAAATTCTCTCAAAGTTGATCTGTTTAATTCATTGGGAATTAAAGCTCTGACTCATTGGTAGATATAGATAAGCTTAGGAAAGCTTAGAAGAATTTTCTGTCCCAACAATCTGCCCATTTTACATGTCTCCCTCCCTCCTTACAGGACCAGCTCAGCTTCTGGTGAAGTAGGTGCTGTATCACTCTGGCATATTAACGTAAACTGGCATCAATTTTGATTGCTCCCAGTGCATCCAGCTATGATTTAAGCAGATCTGCAACTGCTTTATGATTAGCTGAGCAATCCCAGCCACAGGGGCAGAAGTCTTTGAAGAAGGGCAGAGTGAAAAGCTTGGGGCCAGAATCACTGCAGCAGACTTAGCATAAGCTGTCCCTGTTGGAGAGCCAAAACCTTTGAGCACTCAAATGGGAACCTGAGTTCAATTGCAATTAACAGATTCTCCCTAGTATCTATGTCTTTTTTTAAAGGCGAGAATTAAGAACAGCTGAAAAAAAGTTATCTATATCTTGATGGCAAACACAGACATGACCTGTACTTTTAATTCACCATTGTTTGTTTTACAGCAGGTCATTATTCTCATTAATTGCTAAGCTGCTGGCAGATTCCTTGACATTTTGGATGAAAGATCAATCTGGATTTAATAAAGTGATCGAGAGGAAAGCGGTTATAATTCTTTTGCTTAAAAGTCTGCCAAATCAACGGCATTGTGCAGACTGACATCATGATAGGCAGTAGCTTATTGATACAGCAGTTCCTTTTTTAATCAGGGTGACGTAATACAGCTATTGTCTGGCATGACATATAACTACATCATATGCGCATGGCCAAATTTTACTGCAAATCCAACACAGTGTCCTTTCCCGATTCCTCCTAGTTAGAAGTTCAAGGTGGGCAAGGTAGGCAGGAAAGGGTGAGAGGATTTACACAGGTATGTTTTCATCTGTGGACACGGAAGTTCTTTTGTTGGATTTACATGTACTTCTAGCAGGACTAACTACAAAACAAGGATATTTAGGTTCAGGGGGTTCTAGCTTCCCATTCGTCATCATTCAAAACTACTAAGAAATTTGACTAGCATCAGATCTGAACATGCAGGTTTTTAACTTTTTGTTTTCCAATAATTGTGAATTTTTCTTTCCTTTCTCTCTCCTTCTTGTTCTCTTGACACACATGCACCATTCCTGACCTGCTTCCACCACAAACTTCACACTGCTAATAGTTACACATTTAGCTCCAGGTGCATCTGATTGATTCCTTTTTATTTTCCTGGCCCATCCCCAATTCAGATGGTGCAGTAAGCATGCTCCTTCTGTAGCATGGAGCACAAGAGCTTGGATGGGGTTAGTACCATGTCTGGTACCTTTGCTTTGCTGGCCCTGACAGAGCAGGTACCCATTTCCAGCCGCGCTCTGCTAATAGTTACACATTTAGCTCCAGGTGCATCTGATTGATTCCTTTTTATTTTCCTGGCCCATCCCCAATTCAGATGGTGCAGTAAGCATGCTCCTTCTGTAGCATGGAGCACAAGAGCTTGGATGGGGTTAGTACCATGTCTGGTACCTTTGCTTTGCTGGCCCTGACAGAGCAGGTACCCATTTCCAGCCGCGCTCACTAGGAACAGCCTCTGACGTGAGAGCAGAGCGAGGGGCCCAGACACCTCCAGCAATGAGACACACTAACTGGTGCGTTTTAGACTGACTAAGTGCAATTAGCTTTTTCAAAAAACGTTGTTTTTTTTTTTTTAAACAGGTAATTTATCTCAGAGAAATTAAATCCTTGTTTACTGTAAAACATACGTCCTGTGGCAGAAACATCAGACAGCAGACACTCAGGCTGAACTGGAAAAAACTGGCAGAAGGATGAAAGAAATTACAATAACCTGCTCTGTGCCGGGCTTTGGGCAGAGAAAGTTGGGACAAGGGCTGTGCTGCTTTTGCAATTGACTGGAGGATGCTGTTAACTCAGTATAAAGCCCAATAAGAATAAATAGAAAGGTTGATTTCAAAGAGCTCTAGGTCAAGCCTCTGCTCTCTTGCTTAGAAGGCAAGCTCAGCCACAGCACCTGAAGGGTATAAATGAGAATACACCATCCACCTGGAGTAGGAATCGAGCTTGTAGAGACAAGATTTCAGCACAGCATAACAAATGCTGAAACAACCAAGTACATGCAAAGAGGAGAAAATGGGAAACTGCCGAAAACTACTTCCGAGATAACGTGTTCCCATTGTGACCCCTCGAAAAGTGAACTTTTGCTGAACCAAGTAACTGGATTCCACCAGACTGCAGAAGTATCATCAATCACATGTTGCTATAAGTAAACGAGTATTTCTAGAAAATGAAATTTAAAAGTAATCACAGTAGAGCTATAGTTTCTAAAGCCTAATGACATTCATGCTGGAGTATATTGAATATTTTAAAATTTGGGAACTAAAAAGGATTTTGTGGAGATGTCTTCTAAAATTGTACATTTGAAGGTAGTAGCAAGATGTGTTAGGAAGTAGTAAGGCATGAAATTGCCTCATAAAGGAAATCACTTTTGTGAAACATGGTAATAAACATCACAGTGAAATTACAGATAACGATGGATATTTTTGTGCTACTTTCCACTGCCTGCTCTGACACTTGTTCTGAGTAAATGAATAATGAACTTGTCTCCAGCCAGTGAAACCAAGAAGAAAGAAAATACTGTGTTATCCTAGTTTGTTGTTGTCTTGGTGTATGCAGAGATGAAGCACATGCCATTTTGGGGTATACCTGAACTGACAAAGCAGGTACCTTCTGTGGAGAAATGCTCTCTGCAGCTTTGTGATACCTGCAACGGGTGAGCTACTGCCCGAGCACTCAATCTATCACGTCCCTTTTCTACCACTCTAAAAAGCTTCCCGCTGAGTGTGGCATATACTGATGTTTTTTAACCCGCGCCCCTACTTACTGAGTAGGGCTCTCACCCCTCAACTGCTTGAAATGGGACAATTGCACCATTAAACAAATGGGGATTTAATGCGCTAACTGTGTGCAGAGGTTTTCAGGATGAAGTCTAGGAACATCTGAGCTACTGAGACAGATGCGATGGAAGAGTGTGGCGTATACTGATGTTTTTTAACCCGCACCCCTACTTACTGAGTAGGGCTCTCACACCCCTCAACTGCTTGAAATGGGACAATTGCACCATTAAACAAATGGGGATTTAATGAGCTAACTGTGTGCAGAGGTTTTCAGGATGAAGTCTAGGAACATCTGAGCTACTGAGACAGATGCGATGGAACTCAATTCACTGTCAAGAGCTAAGAAGTGGATCAGATGAGAGCAAATAGCAAGCCACAGTTATGGCTGGAAAAATTATTCTCTATGTACAGGTTAGAATAAAAGCTTGATTTGGTTTCATTTGGGACAGTGGAGTTTTAATGGCTGGAAGGACGGTTAAATAAAGCTAATTAGCTATTAACAAGCACTCTACACCTGCAAAGAGCTCTTCAATAGTTAGATACAGTGAGTTACTCTACACAATATCCTTGTGTCATATGAATTAGGCTCATTTTTCAGCAATGGAAATTAGGTCTTTAGATGAGACAACCCAAATTACAGACAATTATCTTATTTGCAGATGGCTTACCAATAGGCATGTGATGAGTCAATGACAAAATTCAGCTGCAAGTCTTTGAGTCTGTGACTTGGGCTCTTGTCTGGTAAAAAAAATCCCTCCCAGGGATTAGGAAAGGCAGAAGTAAATAGACCAATACATTTTAGCTGATCTGCAGAAGGCTGGAGACCTACCACAAGTCTCCAAAGCAGTCTTTTGCAAACAGTGCCCTCCTAAGGCTCCTCACTCGTATGTCCAAACTCCCACATAAACAAAGGGGTTTCCTTTACCTGAACTGCCGCAGAAAAGGCAAATATAAGTGTAAATCTGTGGGGAGCTGAAAGATTATCTCAACCAGTCCTACCAGATCCACTCTTCAGAAGCAGCCAAATGGCTGCCGCAGGGGGTCCCACAGCACCTAAACTTGCCTTCAGCCTCTTCTAGGTCATTTCCTCAGGGATCTCAAACCCACAGGCCTACCCGCCATCTCCAGCTACTGTTGTGCCATATGCTTGGGGGTTGCCGGTACAAGAGGAAGACTTGCCAACTATGCTGCCCAGTATCACCTGCAAAAGAAGGCTCAGAGGCATATCTAAAGCACCTGTCTGGCTCAGATCACCACAGCACACTTAGACATAAGTTATTCTAGTCATAAGCGGAATCTGTATTGCCAAAACGTCTGTTCTCACCAGCTTACCAATTGCCTGGATTCTTTAAATTAGGTGTGGGGACAGAGAGGAACAGGGTCCTTCACCTGTTTTTCCCAAGGTCTTCATTTGATGAAGACCATAGATGAGCATCTGCCATTCTAGCAAAATAATCAGCCTCAAGGAGGATTGGCTTGCACTCCACAAGAGCAAATCAAACACACAAAGAGAAATGGCTAGTTATTAACCCATTTTTCAAGAAAAAAAAACCAGTTACACATGTCATTGGCTATACCGAATTTTGAGTAAAACTTAGAGAATACAAATCTTGCTAACTAAAGTTCAGAAAAGTCAAAGACCTGACTACTTATAACAAGCGCATCTGGGAACACAGAATCCTAGTTCATTCAAGACAGTTTGACATACCTAAAAATAATCCAGTAAAGAACATTTCTGGGATCCTCAATACTTCAAGAAAAGTTAGGTCTTACTCTTCTTACCAGCCTTGGTAGCCAGTGACTAAGTTGGACTGAGGTATGAGAACAGAGAGAACTTTGCCAGCCACTTTCAAAACAATCCATGTGAGTTATAACATCAAAAATTAACAGTTAACCTGTAGGTTTGGTATGGGCTTCCTCGTTTTACCTAAAGATACCTCATTTTTTGAGGAAAAAGCTGGCTTCCTTCAGCCTGATAGATCTCCCATTGTTTTGCCCAATTCTCCCAATTTCCCTCTGAATTTCTGTAGTCTTCTGAAAACAGATTATCTTCTCCGAGGATTCATACTGGGTTCAGTAAGAAGTACAGACAATTCACCACTTAAAAATTCCTCTGGGCATATACTAAATATCATACCTACTGCAAATCTCAGCACAGGTCCAGATCTTCTCTGTTCCTTGGTAATATTAAAGCTCTCATTGCTCTACCCCTCTAGTAGCTTAAAAAAAAAAAAAAAAAGGTAATTTCTTGCACATCTGAGCAGACACATCTGCCAGAAGAGAAGTAGGAGAAGACAATGACCCACCTCTTCCTCTCAAGCCCTCTTTGCATGCTGAGTAT
Organism: Fulmarus glacialis; assembly: GCF_000690835.1. Lineage (NCBI taxonomy): Eukaryota > Metazoa > Chordata > Aves > Procellariiformes > Procellariidae > Fulmarus > Fulmarus glacialis. Next base: position 14,386 of record NW_009225040.1, read on the forward strand.
GGTTCGTGCCTCCTCCCCTTGACATCTTTCCCTCTAGCCAACCCACTTCCATAAGCACCACGCAGTAGCTGGTTGCTAGGACGCTGACCACCAAGCGTGGCGAGTAGGAACAGCATACACATACTGCATAAGCGAAAGAGCTGATATGAAACAAAAGTGTCATCGGGGGTGGGGAAATCAAACTTTCTGTATAGTCAACACAACTTGCTCTAAATGCTCATTTCTCAACTTCCCCCAATTCCAGAACATAGCTTGTGGACTCTACATGCCTGCATGGATCAAAGAACACGTCTACATCATAACCAAAATGCCTAAACTACCAGATACTTAGTTATTGGGGTTTTGTTTTTAAATACATATCACCAAGTCTTAGCCTGGCTATTTGAAAAGAGTATATTTGAGTTCTGCATGCAAAGCTGACACCTTTCACTTGTACACATCCAAGAAAAAGGAAGCGAGACTGTAATAAAAATACTGAAGGGAAATGGTTTTATCGCACACATGCTCTTTTGGCCGCTGCCTTCATGTTTCCCACAGGGTGGGAGCACGTCGCAAGCATTAGACTACAGAGAAGAGATTCAGCAGTGAGTCAGGCTCAGCAACTCATAAGGTAATACTGTCTGGATCCTCAAGGACTGGATCTAGACTGTAGTTCATCACCAAAGGCTGTAGCAGAGTTCTTGCACATAATTACATTGCTGAGTTTCTAACATATGCCATTCCTCATCCTTAGTCTAATGACTTTTCAGCAGAACACAAGCAGCTCCCAAAATGTGTGTCATTCAGATGATGCACAGATCTTCCTTGGGATAAAATAATCAGGTTTTTAAAGTACATTCACAACTTATTTAAATCATGTTAGGAAATTTCAAATGCGATGCAAACATGGAAATTCAGAAAGATAACAACGTTCTACTTGATTTCTGTGAAATGCAAGAGTAATTTCTCTCATGACATTTTTTCCAATCATTCTGCTATTTGGCCATTGTGTAAGAATTATACAAGGTTAACAGCACCCCTTTGTTGTTAATTCCTTATAGGCCCTTGAAATATCTTTAAATAACATGCATGTGTTTGGGGTATGTATTAGAGGCACATTGTTTTGGTTTTGTTGCTCTTCAGTCGTTACACAAACTGCCTAATTTCAGGCCATTTAAATGGTAATGGCTTGGTTTAGTAACACCAGAATAGACACTAGAAAACACCTTTATCAAAGATGGAAATGGTTTCTTGCATATTTAGGGAAAAAAGTTATTAAAGACATTGTAAGCCACAAAACCTTGAGGGGGTCAGAATGTGCAACTGCAAACGACTATTGCTAATTTTAGGATTTATTCTTGTGCTCTGGTAGAGCTCAGACTGCAGTCACTTTGACAAGCAGTTGAAAAGCAGTTCTGAATGCCATCAGGAGCTCTGTCTCGTAAATACTGTTTTCCTAACGTTGCATAGTTTTCTATGAAGAACAAGTAAACCCTTACGCTCACTACCAGAGAGGAAATTCAGGCATTACTTTCTTCTCTTTTCTTTAAGGGCAGATAAACACTGCACCACTGTCACAGACAAAGGTTAGGTCAGACCATGACCTTCC
>NW_009225040.1:16002-16508 GCF_000690835.1 Fulmarus glacialis
AGTATGTGAAGACCAGCTGTCTCCATGGTACAGCTGCACATGGGCCAGATAATCAATTTTTGACAGGGATTCAGTACAGTTGAGAAGGAGGTAGTTTCCTCAACTCCCCATCCGTATACAGCTAGCCAATATAGAGGATACGGGCAAGCAGCAGCTGGGATCCCACACAACCCTTCCAAGGGGACCACGCTCATGATGCGTGTCTCCTTAGTATCGCTTACTTGTCAGTCACTCCTGGCTTGTGCCCTCTTGGGTTCTTGCCTCAGGAGGCCTTGATCCCTTGCAAATGTCGATCCCTTGGTATCGCTGGGAGAGCCATGCAAGCCCTGCTGCAGGCTCAGCATGCAGAACCGAGGGAGGCCTCTATTGTCCCGCCTCAGCCCTGTCAACTCTCATGATTTTATCCAAATTTCCTGACATTTAGAGTTTCTCAAAGCTCCCGGTCCCAGAATGATAAAACTAAGTGAGATTCTCAACTTTTTTTTTTAATAGTTTTTAAATTTTTT
>NW_009225040.1:16550-21650 GCF_000690835.1 Fulmarus glacialis
AAGAAAAGCTAAAAATCTGTCAAGAGTGGCACCTGAAAACTCATAAAACAGATGGCAAAGAGAAGAAAGTCACTGTTTTTAATCTCATTACTTTGGAAGGTCTGACTCACGGCTGCTAAGTACAAAAGTTGGCAGAGGGGACACAATACATCTAAATGCTGCCTCAAAGAAGTTGTACATCCTGCCCCCAAACTTTGATGTAGCTAAAAATTAATGAGTATTGCGGAGTGTCTTGGCAGAAAACACTCACTCAAGACACAAAGTTCAACTAAACCAGGAACTGGACTCTGTTTGCAGCAGCCCAAAGATAGCATTGCCTCGGCACTCGCTGAAAACGAACAACAGATGATGCTTTTCAAAAGTAAAACTACTTGATTGCTTTCATATTTTCTGACTCTGATTCTATGAAAAATAAATCACAGAAGCTGATGAAAACCGAGCAATTGGCAAGGCCAAGCCCTAAGAGGCAATTAGTCCCAGACATTATTGCAACTGCTTGTATGGTTCCCCAGCACTCCCTTGCAATTGGGTAGTAACAACTTGCATTAACATGTATTCGGAAAATTCATTAGTAACGGTCCAAGTTAATTGTGGTGTTAGTACAGCTTAATGTTAAGCTTCTAATTAAAAGATGCCAAATCTACCTAGGTCCTTGAAATATCTTTAAATAATATGCATGTGTTTGGGGTATGTATTAGAGGCACATTGTTTTGGTTTTGTTGCTCTTCAGTCGTTATACAAATTGCCTGATTTCAGGCCATTTAAATGGTAATGGCTTGGTTTAGTAACACCAGAATAGACACTAGAAAACACCTTTATCAAAGATGGAAATGGTTTCTTGCATATTTAGGGGAAAAAAGTTATTAAAGACATTGTAAGTTCTATTATAAAATAATTCTAAAGGGCCTTTATCAAAGATGGAAATGGTTTCTTGCATATTTAGGGAAAAAAGTTATTAAAGACATTGTAAGTTCTATTATAAAATAATTCTAAAGGGATTCTTCCACAAGATGCACCTGTCTGGGAAATAGCATCCATCTCTTCTGTTCGGTCTGGTGAAAAAAGAAAGGGAAATACATAGTGTGCCCCAGTTCATTTAACCTTTCAGTGAGTACTCCTGAATTTCTAATGAGCATCCAGTCACAAATCTCCTGTTTTAACTGATGATATTCAACCTTTCTAATCAAACTGGAACTCTGACAGATGCACATAGTTCTCATGTTTCTGGAGTAGTGACTCCGTGACAGTGATGAGAAATTGATAAAATTTCTCAATTTTTTATCAACTGATAAAATTGATTAAAAACATAGAAAACATACGTACTTTATCATGACATAGCTGGTTTCAACTTGCTGTAAAGGACACTACACTAGCATGAAAGACTGGGTCAGTATATTAACAGTTTACCTGCAGAAAAAGAGCGCGGTTTCAGTTGACCTGGCAAAAGTTGCAAGTCAGGCAAAATTCACTGAAAAGTTTTCATTGAAATTAATAAAGTCAGGTATTTGTAAAACTATTAGTTTAATGTATATATGTCTGGAAGTGTTCAATCTTCCCGCTAAGTTCAGACGAAACTTATATAGAAACTATATATATAGAAACTTCCATAAAACCAGTGAGGGGACAGTTGTATCACGTCCCTTTACGGGCAAGTAGTTAGTCTCCCCAAATGATTAAAAGAATCCAAAATTCACAGAAACCTAAAAAAATGGGAAGGAACTGAAGAGACACAGAGCTGCCTTGGGCACCGGCTAGCTAAACAGTCCTTGACAGATCTTTGTTGACAGAGATGTATGTATTCATCCCTCCTCCCCTTCCAAACCAGAGAAAGGCCAAAGGCTGTTGAATCTTGAACAGTGAAGCTCTGTAGAGAACGGCTTTGGTCAGAAATGCGTGTGTGAGTGACAGCTCAGCACGAGAAGCCTGGAGAGATGGCTTGCATCAGAAGAAGCCTCGAGCATGGCTGAACAAGTGCAGCAGGAGGTGACCGCTGAGCTTTCAGAGCGAGCCTTGGGGAGTTGCCGGCTGTCCCGAGTGTTGGGGATGTGAGCGAGGACACTGCCTTGGGCTACTGACTGACTCCTCTGGCATTCAAGGAAGTGGGATTTTGATGCAATTCTGTTTATTTACAAGAATGTACGAACATACCTGATTCCATTGCATTTGGGTTTTTTTTTTTCCTCCTAGCTGGACTAGTTGAAGTGCACAGCCTCTACAACACGGCCAGGCCCACCCCTTGTAGAGGTGCCTCCTGCATCAGCACATGTTTCAACACGTTGCTGTCACCTGTTGACGTCTGTGCAAACCGAGACCTGACAGATGGAGGAAATGAAGTTCATAGCCTTTATGGTTAGCTGTCGAATGGTCTGGATGAGATTAAGCACCTTAAAATCCTGTTAGGTGCACTTGGATGATGTGAAATGTCAACGCTGTGCTATGAACATCTGACTCACAAGTAGCCAGTAATGCAGCAAGGAGTGGCGAACATGAGCTGGCAAGAAAATGTTCACTAGAGGTTGGTGGATTTCCCACAGAATAATAGGCAGCAAAGGTATTTCTATTCAGCCTGAGACACATCCCACAGTCATCTGACAGAATTATATTCCAAGAATATAAAACTCACAAAGAAGTTTCCATTCTGCCCAATTTGATATTTGGTTTCCTTGCTATGTAAGGTTAATTCCCGAATCTGTTTATTCCTAGCTTTCCTGCAGCATTTCTTTCTGTCCTAAAGACATTTCCCCTCCCTTCACAGACATCTCTCAGACATCCTATATCTGTCGTGGCTCCTGGGGGATCAGCTGCCACCTGAAGTCTGCCCAGGGGGTCAGGACCTAACCTGCAGGGTTAGGAAACGGCTTCAGACAGGGGAACACGCAGGACTTGTGGACCCAAACAATTCTGTATAAGAACCCAGGAACAATAGTGCAGCTTACAAATAGAAAATTTGAAAGTAATGTTACAAAGTACATCTTCACAATTGGAGGAGAAAGGGGAAGAGACAGAAGAGATTAAGAAGGCCATTTTTGTGGAGACAAGTTATGAAGTACACTCTATGCTGCATATTATTATACTTTCCTCTGATGCCCTTGGCTGTGATCATAACTAGAGTTGGTGAACTACGAGTGTGATCCAAATTGGTACCTCCTATGTGCCTTTAAGTAGTCTGCTTCCTTCATTAAATGAAACGGAAAAAAAAAACCCAAGCAAACCAAACCCCAGAAATATCTGCAGACAGCAACATTGCTATTTATTGACATGCTGTGCATGCCTCAGAGTGTAATTCAATTCTTTTAAAACAGACCAACCAGCCTAACAAATCAGCATCACGTCACCTCTTACAAGAGTGTTGACCTGGCAAAGTACAAAGGCGAAAATTTTCTGCTTACTGGAAAGCACACGTAACCACAGGACAGAGCCACAACACTGCCAGTGAATTTTATTCTTTGATTCTGTCATGGTAAGGACTCTGGAAAAATTAAACTAGGGAAGAATTAAGCATTTTAAAATATTTGTTCAGCATAAGTGAGGATATATTCATGTAAAGAAGTTTCATATAGTTAAGAATGAACTCGAAATACTCGAAGTCCAATATCTTGCAAAAGCTAGGTTCAGTGGCATGGTTCTGCTTCTGTCAAGTTAAGCTAAGATAAAGAATGTTAACTCTCCATTTCTGTACAGAAAGTCTTGTTACTTCCTATCATGTCACTGAGTCCAGTCAAAACAAACCTACTAAAAGTAATAAGTGTTAATGAGGCATTTTTCTAATCTAGCAATCAGCATGTTATTGAAGCCAGAAGATGTAAGGCTCTGGAAGGATGATGAACAGCCTCACTGAAAAACACCATATCTGGGCCCCACCGCAGACCATCCTGCTCCGGCTGCTGAAAGCAAATGGTCCAGCACATCCAGCCACTTGGCTCTCCTGAAAAATGAATCCAATGAGCTCGGGCACTTTTACTTTTCGTCTGTGGCAATACGGCCTGAGATTGGATTTCTCTCTCACCATGCAAATCCCAGTCCACTTAGGGTTAACACCAGTATTTTAAATACCTAATGAAAAGTCAAGAGCCTCCAGTAAGAAAGCAAAACATAGTATAGTATGACTGAAGCAAGATCATCTGTTTTAACAGTGTTGTACATTGCTTAGTCCTTAGTGGAGCAACTAAGAAGCAACTCAGAATATAATTCATTGCTAACACCTCTAATGTTGAAGTAAAAGCGAATGGTAGCAAATGAATACAAATAAAACAAGTACCATAAATGAGCACGTGCTGATTCTTTGCCATATCTGGGAGTCTAACTGAGGCCCTCAGTGGCCCATGGGTGCAACCGCTGCCTCAGGGTAAAAGGGGCAGGCATACTCAGGATATCCTTCCCAAGACCTTTTTATCTGCACCGAGAACAAGCCAGCTCACTCTTCTCTATTTACCAGTCTTGACATGATACTGAAAAACTTGCTCAGCTGCATATTAGCCATAAGCAACATGAAGATACATGTCGCACACCTTTTAATGAAGAAATAAAAGAGAAATTAAAACCCACTTAGAGAGCACTCATATGCACTTATATCACACAACACTAAGGGAAGGGAAACAATTTCCCAGTTCCCTCCTCAGGATCTCTTCACAGATTAGTAGACAGGCTGCTTGCAAGAGTCCCATCCATTTCTCATGCTCCATGTGAACGTCAATAACCCCCCAGGAGCGACTGAAAGGCAGATGCATGCACTGGAAACAACATATGGGTAATTGATCTCTGTGTATCATTAGGAAAAGAGAGTATGAGTCAATGCAACTAGCGATACAACTGTATCTCAACCTGGCAGCTAGACAGATGGGCTCCAAGGAGGAAATCAGAAGCAGCTGGAGTTGTCTCCCTGCACCATATTAATCCCCAGGCTGTATTCTGTCACGGAATAAAGGTAGACTGATTGGTAGTGCCCAGTATTCAATTCCGAAGCCTTGTAGCACACCCTGGGAGACTCTTGTTCTCCCAAAATACATCACCTTCCTCTGGGTTTCCAATGACCTAGAAAGGGAAGAACTCAAAACGCCAAGATCTGGCATAAAATTACTTCGACTTCTCCAGACAGAGCCA
>NW_009225040.1:21681-38230 GCF_000690835.1 Fulmarus glacialis
GGAGGGGTGTCTGCCCTGTGCACCTTCTAGGGTAGGGGGAAGCAGAAAAAAAAAGAGCGGCTGGGTGAGTCAAGTGTGTGGCAGCCTCCTAAGAATGAAACCCAGGCAGCCCAGGAAGCCAGGAGCTGCAGCAGAGGACACGGGGCAGCGAGAGGAAAGAGGGGATGCACATGTGGTCCCCATGAAGTCCTCCCGATTCTCCTGCCCTCCCGAACACACACGCGCAAAGGAGGTGAAGGAGAAGAAAGGAACTAACTGAAGGCCCTAACCAGCTGCAACTCAAGTTGGGGATGAGGTAGCATGAGGAACAGGAACACCCTGATGCCTGGCTGGGATACACGACTTCCAGAAGTTTGGAAAGAAGCTGCTAGATTCAGTTCACGTAAAACAAGCAGGGTGTGCAGTGGGGCAAAATGAGGAGTTATATTCATCACTGAGAAAGCTCACTGAGGCCTCAAAATGTCACATGTATGCATTTAGAAATGAAATGCTAAAAAGAGCTGATGATCTTCAGCAGTATTTCCTGACAAGATTAATAAAGATATATTTACTTCCCTAAAGAGAAGAGATATTTCCAGAACTATAAAAAGAATTTTAAAAAGCCCCTACACTTCAATTTAGTTAGTAACCAAATTTTTTTTAGGAGGGTTTCTCTTCTGCTTTCCTGTGGAGAGCAGATTGCTCAGTAATCAGAGAGAGGAAACCTGGCCTGAGAAATATTTCTGTTCTGTTAGCTGCAGTCCCTTATTGAAGTGAGGCAGTTTTTCATTCCGGTGAACAACCACACTAGCATTTCATGCCTCTGCAGGAGTGTCTACAGGATAGTTTTACCAGTGCTACTAATTTCTTGTATTTACCTGTGGAGGGGGCTCATGTTCACACTCAGAGATGAGGCCGTGATTGCTGCAGCTGGAGGTGCTCAGGAGTGTCCTGACTCTATTTTCGCCAGATCACTTACAACACCTTCAGTTTCTCTGATTGAACGTCACAACGTTCAGCCACTCCAGTCATGAGGTCTTCTCTCTTCCGACAGCTGGTTACAGAGCCTCTACAAAAGGGCTGAAACATCCTCTCTCCATCCACAGAACGGACTCGTGTCTGCTGGCAGACCCTCTAGATGGTGGGGTCATGGGCTTGGACCCACAGCTTGGACCCACAGCTTGCCACATGTTATCTCTTCATGGTATGCAGCAGCTTCAGCCCTGGTCAGCCGTATCTCACTTGAAATGTATTTTTCTCACTTGAAATGTAAGGCTTAAGACGCCACTATGTACAAATGCAGTTTTTGTAACTATGACTAAATTTACTTCTGAAGCGCAGTGTACAAGACTAGAGCAGTGTACAAATTATTGAAAACTGAAACAGAAAATGTGTACATTTTCATAAACGTATATGGGATGCATGTTAGAGATTAGTCAACTAACAAAATCCAGAAATGACACTAAAATGTAAGTGCTAAGTTATCATTATTTTTATATTGATGCCATCTTTTAGCATAGAGCATCAAAGCGCTTTAACACATTAATGATTTAAGCTTCATAACACTCCTGAGATTTAAGCAGTAATTAGCCAGCTAGTATAGGTAAAACAATGACAGATTCTGCAGAAAAAAATAAATGCTGATTTGTTGTTGATACCTCTGAATGCTATCAAATTATAAAGAATAATTCATATTAATTGCCATGTCATAACTGATTAACGGCATGCTCTCACTTTTTTCTATAAGTAATTCTTTCAAGTTTTTCTCTTTCTATGAAGATTTCTCCCATTTTGTTTTCTGACCCTATTTCTATGTTTCTTAGTGATGACTTGCCCAGTACGCATGGGAAGTGAACATCCATGTTGGAGGCAGCCTCCTGATTTCTATTTTCCTAGTTCTGTGCTCTGATGCCTTCCTTTCTAATGTAAGTATTTTCTAAGATTCTAAAATCACAGATGGAAACTGCCTGTTTCTAATTTAGCTTTAATTACCTCTCATTCAGCCTGAGCCCTTAAGTAGACCAGCCTTGCTTTCTGGGATATTAAAGTCCTAAAAGTTTCTCCTACAGAATCAAGGACTGTATCTTCAATAGCTGCATGGGTTTTTTCTTCACCAGGCTCAGTGGGTTTTTACATGTAGCACCTCTTGGTCTTGGTTTAGAGGTGTAATAACAGAAAGCAAGTTCTCTTTAACGACAGTGCTGAGAAAGAAAAAGAGAATGCAGTTTTATTTGTGAATAAAACCTAAGGGTGTTCAAAGAAGTTCTCCAAAATATGAAGCTGCCACTTATCTACAAAAGCTGCACAATCTGTGATTAATACTAACTGGGACTCAAGCCCACTACAGCCACCGGAGGGCTAACATTTTACAATTCAAAGAGAAGATGCAAGTTGAGAGAAGTTAGACATTAGCTGTAGGGTTCAGACACAGCACATGTCCTAGTTTCTACCCAAGCTTTCATGAAATCAGGCTTTCTGTTATTAGTCCCCGATAAGGCATAAACCTGGCTCTTTCTCAATAAGACATTAATAGTATTTAGCTTCTTGACAAGCAGTTCATAGTTTCAGTTATGGTAAATGCAACCTACATGACCTGCGTGCATGCCGAGTATCTGATTTCACTGCAGACTAAGTGTAAACCCACTCAACTGCCTGGCCCACAGGCAAGGCAGGTACTTAGTATTTCAAGCCACTAAAAGAGAATATTGACCACAGTCCCCCTCAGCCTGGGACTGGACCATGGTCCTCAGCTAAAGATACATTTGTATAAATACTGGCTAACTGGTATCTACATAAGTCTGCACTAATTGTTCTAAAAATCAGCATTATTTTATAGTCAGCGGCCTGCTGATTCATGATGAGAGAAATAAGCTATGCAACAAAAACCCGAACAATGTCATATCTAAAAATAGCCAGCAGTTCAGACCAGTGCAGTAACAGCACCGTAATATTGGTACTAATTACAGGCCAACAACTGCAGAGTTAAGAGCAGATTTCTGAAACAAGCCAGAACAAGATGTACTCATAAAGACAAAACACTGTGGGATGCTATCACGAAGATGGCTGCATCAGATCAGCCTCATACTGAGATGCAAGGAGAACCTCTTAAATCATTAGTAAAGCTGCAGCATCTCATTATTTTTAATAGCTCTTGGTATGAACACCGGTGCCAAAGTACCTACAAATATCCCTACTCAGTAATCTCCAGAGTTCAACACTGGGCTCCACGACGCCAGACCTTCATTTACAGGATCAGGCAGCTAAAACAAATGCACAGTTAATAACTCGCAGCACACCACCTTCCCCAGATTCACCTGCCACATCTGGGATCAGCCTCCCAGAGCTGCTCATTAACCACCGCCTGCGCTTCAGCAAGCATGGGTCAGGGTCAGCACGACCCCCGTGATTTCAACAAAGCTGCGTCACCATCTACTGATTCATGATATAGACACAAGACACAGCATGCACAGCGGAAAGGTTTGCAAGTGCCCATGAGCACTCTTTTCACAGGAGACGAGGGGAAGGGAGCTGGGAGTATCAAGGGCAGGCAGAAAGCCCGCAAGGGAGGAGTGGGAATGAAAAGGGAGGCTCGAGTAGACCAAGGGAAATCAAAGATGGGAGAGAATGGCAAAGTGTGTTTGCCAGGAGACTATGGAAAGAGGGTGCTCCCGAAACCAAAAGAACTGTCAGCCCTCTCAGAGGAGGAGGAAGAAGAAAATCAAAGGCTGGGTAAGAAGGAAGCAAGAAATCACATTCTGAAACAAGGAAGCTTCTACAGTGCTTGGGTGCTCTCCTGCCTTGTTAATTGAGAGACAGTGCAGGGCACACCAGCTAGCCGCAATATCCATCGCTTCTGAAGCTGGTGCCACTTCACCATGCCAGGGGAGCACGCATGCACTGGCTCTCCAGCAACCCCCCGGGAAGAAGCACATCGCAGCACGCACTTGTTTTCTGGCTGCCCACGCGTCTCACTTCTGTCCTCGCTCTCGGGAGCCGCAAGATAAAGCCTGTGTTGGAAAGCCACATGCTTACACCTAGGTGAGTAGGACCCGCCATGCTTCCTGGGATTGCAAAACATGTCCTGGACTTCTGCATGCCCTTGCAGGGAACTTGGTCAGAGCATACCACAACAGCAGTACTTTGAAGGATATGGAAAAAAAAGGGGCAATGATTAAACAAAACGATTGCATCGTTCACCTGAATGAAGAAAATGGCATTTGCCATTGTTATCCATCTAACACTCCAACTGTATTTTTCCTATTTTATAATGTCACTTCTCAGTCTCTATACCCTGCACTTCTACAAAGGCATTACGGGGGGATCATCAGACGTCCAGAATTATCAAACTTTTCTGAAGTTATCTTAAATGCATTAGAAAATTACAGGATATAATTTTACAGGAGGGAAAATGAGATACAGAAATATCATCAGTGCCATAATATCAACCAATTTTGGTTTCATTTTGCACAGAACTTTGCACTTGTGTAGCACTTAATACATTCAAAGTGCATCTCTAATTGATACAGTTTCCAGTTAGATCGCTCAGTTCTTCTACACAAATTTTCTGAGACAAAAAGTTCTCCAATGAGCAGGACTAAAGTCTGGCTTCCTGAACTCTTGTGTCTTAGAGCTGGGAAGCCTTGATGTTTGTAAGCTCTGACTTAAGCTCTTCCAAGACTTTTCCCAGAACTAAGACTTCCACCCACCTGCCTTTTGGGGCCAAACCTGGTGGTCTAGGGCTAACTGCCTGCACAAAAAAAGGGAAATGTCCTCGTCCTCCCCCTTCCAGGCGAGGCACACCAGCACGCCATACTGCGTGCCACACGCCTCTCGGAAGCGAGCAATTTTGTGCCTAGCTGCCCTCGGAGGAATATAAACTCATTAGCACTACCTGGGGACTTTAACTCATAGGCCAGCAAGGGGTAAGGGATGGAATGGATATCTGTGTTTCTGGATTTGTGTTTTGGAGCAGAGGGGAGTCTAAAGGCAAATCTGGGACCCGAGTTCGTTCCCCAAGCCCAGAGTCAGGAGGCAAATCAGCTGCAGCCATGTATCACATCCTTCATTCCTTGCAAGAACCAAAACCCTTTCTTCTTGCTTGCAAGAGACCAGCTCCTTGCAGCCTGCTAGCCTACTCTCAAAGACCAGCAAACAAACAAGAACAAACTATTTTCCTCATCATGCCCTCAAAGTGCAGGAATCCGTTTTTTCCCCTCAAATTCTAGACAAAGAATTCAGCCCAAGTCAGTTATTCATCATTATCATCTCTGCTCAGACACTTAGAGGGTTGTAAGTTACTACCACGGGAATGCAAGCCTTCCAACGTGCTATTACAGCTCCCATAATTTTATAATGAATCCCACACTGATACTAAAGGATCCAGTGTCTGGATCAGTGTCAACAGATGAACATATCACCTGCAGTAGGAAAATAACAATGCCAAAGTTCAACGTTTTTAGCTCTCCTAGAGAAAATGTGAAATGGAATATCAGTACATCTTGAAGGCTAAGGAATCGTAGATGAATGAAGAAAGTGGGTTTTTTGGTCAGTCTCAGTTTTTAATTCTGCTATTTGCCCCAAAATATCACTTCTTCAGAATCTAATTATATAGGCATTCTGCAAAATAAAAAAAAGAAATAGATTATAATTAGAGCTAGTCATAAATATTAAAAAGTAGATAAATAATGAATAAATGCTAATTTTACCTCCCTTCCTGTGCCCACTAAAATTTGAAACATGCCTAGTCGTCCTTTCTGTATTATATTTAATAGGCTTTTTTCTACTACATGAGTTTAAAACAGCACATTTGAATTCTGCTCATGGAAAATTTTTGTCTCATCATTGAGCATAAAGGCGTATATTGAAAACAAAACCAGAAGTTGCCAGTGAAAGTCACACTTCAATAAAAGATTTTTTTGGTTACAAAGTAGAATATTTACACTTTGTAAATGGGACCAGAGCCATTTGCCTTTTGAGCCATGTCCTGCAAACATTCTTGCACCTGTGTGACTTTATTTGCATGAATTTAGTGTGGTAATTCTCGCAAGTAGAAGTTACTTACATGGTGAGACAGATGTGAAAACTGTTTCTTGGATAGTGCAGAACACAGCATCTGCATTTAATAAGCATGATTAAAAAGAAACTGCTACATTATTATTTTTGGCACTGAAAGTTTTCTGGAAGTGTTTGCTCCAAGCGGAGAGAAGATCACTTCTGCTTCATTACTGAAGACTGACCTGGGCATCAGGAGATCGGAATCCTATTTCTAGATGAGAAATGAACTTTCTTTGTAACCTTAGGTTAGTCCTTCCAGAAAATTTGGCTTCCTGCTCATTCAACGTGTTCCCTTCCTAAATATAAGGCAGAATTCCTTGCTTCTGAAGCACTCAGTATTAAGCTATGATAAGGACCATACATAAAACAAAACCTCTAGAAAACATAACATATGCACTGTCCTTTTGATCGGCCTTTATTTCATCCCTAAGAGAGATGATATGAAGTGGGATGTCATTTACTGGAAACCTACTTGCGTATTTTCTAAGGATTTTTCTTGTTCATAAATTTCCATTTCTTAAAATAAACTGTTCAGAAAATGCTTCATTTGTGGAAATCTTAATCTGAGAGGAAAAAAAGGGGAATGCTCAACGTATCCTGTTTTGACACATGCAAAAATTGGAAACAACTCTACATTTCAAATATGCTATAAGATTAGGAAAACAAAAGAAGAGGTCACAACAAAATGACTTTTTCGTCAATCTGATCTCAACTCTCCCCTTTCTTCCAAGACAATTGATTTACCAACATTTGAAAACTGGTATTTCAGTTCATTTTGGAATCAAAATGGTTTTGAAAAATATACTGAAATGTCAAAACTTCTTGCAAAGCAGAAGGACCATTCGATGCTGAGGACTACGTGGTACTGAGCTATTCTCTGCCCTCCAAGATCAGTAACAAAATTCATTAAAATTTCATTGCAGAGTTTTGCAAACTAAGAGCTTTGTTTGGCTTTACTTCATTACACTGTTTTACACATTCATGTCACAGATGACTAAATTCTGCCCAAACTGCTCCAAGTCTCAAACTCCCTGAAATAAGACGGGCTTGATCTGTGAAAGTCTGGTTCAACTGGCGTTCAAGGGAGATTTTTGCAGCATATGGTAAAACAGGTTTTGGTCCAAAGAAATTTTGGATCTCCTTGATCCTAACAACTATCTTTGTTTTATCTCTGCTTTTTTTTTTTTTTCTTCTTTCTTTTTTTTTCTCCAGTGTGGTTTCAGAAGTCTCACTGATGGCACCCAAGCACAGGAAAGCTAGTCGCTAGCCAAGAACTCTCGCCTAGCACCCATGGAAGGTGGAAAATGTGCAAGAAGGTTCAGTTGCCTTTCGGCTCCCCCATCCTCAGAATTCACGTGGATCTCGGCATAAGTTACAGCAGTAATTGCCTTCTGGCTGCCACCACTCCTGGCAGGCTGCTCCAGGCACACGAGCAGCTCCTTGGGCTCAGCAGATGGGTGGGGACTTTAGAGAAAACAATTCCATCACTTCTGGTTTTGTGCTCATATCCTAACACAGATAATCTTCCTATGCCTTAGTAGGCTGAAATTAGAGCTACGAATGTAATGGTGATGTTGCTGAAATGACAGGAAGAAAACGAATGCCGTGATTTTTTCCTTGTACGCCAGAACCACTGTTGGAAGAGAGCGTGATCTTACCTTAGCTGGGGACAGGACTTGGCCATACCCTGCCTGCACATCGCATACAGAACTGCCTGCAGAAATCATCTCCCAGGCGCACAAGGGGACTCACAGCTGGCAGAGTAAGAAGTGTGATTTACGGAACACGAACGCCATATGGCACAATTTCCTCTCATTTCATTCCACTTCGTATCTTGTAGTTGGGGGGGAAAAAAAAAAAAAAATCATTTGCTACCCAGTTTATTGGAGGAGAGGCAGGTTACAGTAATAGCAAAGACTAAACCATCAAATCAGCATTCCCTCACTTCAATTAATAAATGTAAAAAGATACCAATCTGTGACCAGGATGGAAGATAAAAACTGAATTGAAAAACATTGAAAAACATCATGGAGAAAACGGGCATTCCTCTGTCAAAAGAGGATTTATTCATAAAGCAGGAAAACAGTTTACAAGCTGTTCAAAATCGCCTGTGCAACAAGAATTTAATATAGCTAGATCCACATACAAGCCCAGCAATCCAGTCAGAATCGCTGCCCCTTTTGTTCATGATGGAAACTCTTGAGTAGTGCATCACTGCAGGGTTGACAGCTCTTTCACCTCCATGAGAGGACATCGGTGTGGATTAAGTGTCATTTTGCAGAGGTGAAGCAAGCATTTTTTTTATCAGTAAAGTGCAGAAATGTTCTGAATTCCCTGAAAGAACATTCGTGGGAGGAAACAGGGCAAGGTGGTGGGAAATTTGTGGAAATTACTATTTCCATTGTTCTTTGGAAACTGGGAGAGAAGCAACTTGTCCTATCACCAGAAGCGTGTGGCAGAACCAGGAAGGGAATTTGCATTTTCAGACTAGTATCGTGCCTCTATTTAACTCTAAAACTAACTTGCCTCTCGGTGCTCTGGAGCTTGCCCCTGGCACAAACGAGGCGGTCTCAGGTGGCCAAGGTAGAGAGGACTAATACACCCCAGGTATGCCCCGGCAGGCTGTTGGGAAGGCAGCTGTGTGGCTGCAAGGGCTGGCAAGTCAAAGCCAAGCTGTGATGATCGCCGTGCCACCCTACCTTGGCCTCCTGCCTCTCCTGTCACCTAGAGACACAGGCTATGAACAGCATGGGAAACACCTCATTATCTATTTCACTTGCAGTGGGGAAAATCCTAAAACAAGCCATTAGGCACTGAAATCCAACTTATTGTCTAATTTTGTATTTCTTTTTTTATGCATTATGATGATTAATGACTTCAAGTGTCCATCTCAGTACAAAGACGCAGACGAGCCTGGTACAGTCTCCTTAATGGAAATGCAGAGCTGAACAACATGTTTGTCAATTAGCAAATCCCCCAGTAAAGGGTCTGACTCTTAAAGTAATGAAACAATTACTGTTAGATGTTATTATTTATAACACAGTGGCACTTTCAGTCTAGGGCAAGACCCCACTGTGCCTGGCACAATACAAACACTGAACAGAATGCGTAATCCAAGTGGTTCTGTTTGCAGAGCCGCAGCCTTATGCCTGATCCTACCGATGTCTTTAAAACATGCAAGCAAAAATGGTATTTATATTAAAATTAGCAATGGTAACAGCAGCAGTTATTCCTCCTATCAGGAGGAATGCAGGTCATTTAGTTTGGGAGTGCCATCCCTCCTTACCCCCATCAGTGCTGCAAGGAGTTCACCCTGCCCAGAAGGCAGGAACACAGGAGGAGAGCATCACAGCTGGTGCACAGGCTTTCGCTTCTGGCAGATATTGCTGGAAAACCAAAGCAGAGCTCACCCTCTCTCCTACATCCAAGGCAACTGCCTTTTTAAAAGGCAAGGAGGATAATACTTAGAAACAAACTCCACGGACAAGCGACAGCCCCACGTCCTCAAAGGTCAGCTCAGGTTTTCCAAGTGAGATGTTGTGCAGTCTGTCAGCACGGGATGTAACCAAGAGCACGGGTTTCAACTAAGAGAGGGATGCTGAATTTCAACTATGGATGCTGAATGTTGGGGAAGACAGCCCTACCGAAATGCAGGATGCTTTCCTTAGGCAGCTGATGGAGACTTCATTGCTGAAATGATTTACAATTAGGTATGAAACGAATCACATAAATACCGTCGGGAAACTCATAGTGGATTCAGAGCGATGAAGAATATGATCCAACAGGCTTTCCCCATCTCTTAACATGTGTCCCCTAAAGATAAACACTTACCTTGTAGAATATCAGTGTGATCCAAAGCCTGCTGAAATCTCTAGAAAGGCAAAATTCAACTGGGCTTCAAATGAGGCCATAAATTTGAGGGAAGGGGCATGGGGTTTTAAATTTGTTTAAACAATGAAAAACTAACTATAGATTTTGCCAGTAGATTTTATAGATCTGTTGCAAACGTGTATACTTTTGCTATAAATCCCAGCATATTCCTACAAGCCAGGTGCTGGAAAGCTTTTGCTCTTTTCTCCCCTGAAGGTTTTTGGACATATTTATATATAGGTTTGGCAATGCCAATTAATGTTTTAGCTGCAGAAAGATAAGCATCCTTATTTTTTCCCCATAGCAAAACTAAAACATTCAGTAACTTTGCTTCAAGATATCTAAAATCTATCTGTTTGTAAAGGAATGGAATAGAATTAGATCTAGAAACTATATAAAAAAAGAAAGTAACCAAAACACTAACTAGCGTCCCATCAATAATGCAATCACATGGCAATATCCCAATTTTGAAAAAATGTTAATTTTTTCCTCAGCGCATGTATGTTGTTATTTTCCATCTCGAGTAAGTGTGCACAACTTTCAGCTCAGCTGTGCATGAAAGTAAGGGTATGAGGCACAGGTCTGTTTTCCAAGGTAATGAAATCCAACTCAGGCCACTACACAGAGACACACCTATAAAAGCAATAGTCATAAAACTGAGAAAAACCAGGAAATAAGTCACTTTATATAAACTTGGTATTTTAAAGTAAAAGAACCAATTAAATTTCTTCAAGGTTTTGGGTACCTTCATGGGCTATCATGGGGGAAAAAAACCAACCAAAAACCCAAACCCCCAAAATATGAGATTTAGAATGAAGTATGACAGATGCTATGAACCTGTTCAGACTGGTAAATTTTAAGTGCATACAGTTACCACTACTTTCTGGAAGTTGTTGATCTCGAAGACACAAAAGGGTCAAAGGACCATGAGGGTGGATGGTCTGGAAGGGTCAGAAGTGACCATATTTTTTGTTTCCATTCTTCCCACTAACGAAAACTGCAGAGATAAAGTTTTGCCAGTGACATGCAAAATTTCCATTAGCAATTACACTACCCCTCCAAAAAGTGGATGCCATTCTTTCTTCTGTATTTCTCCTCTTACAAACATCTCTCTTTCTGCTTCCTGTTTAGGAAGTGCCAGAATTAGTTGGCCAAGTCATCTTGACTACATGCAACACTGCCTGAAGCCTGTAACCAGAAAGCAAGAGGAAAGCAGTGGTTTTTTACAGCTCAGGACTGGTGTAAATTTGTAAGGCCTGAGTGGCTGACACTGTGTGTTATGTTTTTAATTTTCCAGAAGAGGGCTACACATGCAAGTGGGTGTCAGAGGTAGAAACTTCATCATTTCAGTTCTCCCTTATCTACCTTTTTCCTGTCCTAACAGAAAAAAGAGCAAACTTCATCTCATCCAATTCTCTGTCTCGGAAAGACAGACACCACCAGCTAGGACACAGTCACACGGAGGCTTTTAACCAGGCAGCAAGAAAAACTGCTGCAGTGTAAGCCCTACTTAAGCTTTTATGTTTATCTGCTAGTGGATTCCTTCCTTTCCCTCGTGTATTTTCTTACGAGGCTAAAAATACTTCAGCGGTGAAAGCCATTAATAATGGAGATAACTGTGTTGCAGGATTTGGTGTCAAGTTAACTGTTTAAAGAAGTAACAGCAAAACAAGGGTCTGGTTAACACTGCATCCCCTGTTGAACTCAAAATAGCACCTAATTAACACGACGGGGGGCAAAATAAGGGTTTGCGTTAAACACAGCGCTGATGCAGTCTATCAGTTTTTCTGACAAACAACGGCTCCACTTTTTGCTGTTTCCCAGTTCACAGAAGCACAGACATTTTAGGCCAGCAAAGGCCACAACACACAGTTCTGATCTCCTGCACCATACAGGACACAGAAGTCACCCAGGAATCCTCACAGCAAAGAGATGACTTCTCCTGAGCCTTGTGAGCAAACACTGACCTCCTGAGTTTGCAGATGAAATAGACCCCAGGCCTGGTTACGATTTGCACTACGGCTGACCTACATCCATTCCAGGCTTTTTTACCCCACTAAGATAGACTGGAGATGCAAGAATAAAGTCCTGTCCCTCTTGGGAAGGCATCTCACGCTTTGTGTCTCAACCTCTTACTCTCTTAAATGTAATTCATTCTTCAACACAGATTCTCTGAGGTGCATAAGCAGGAAGAGGTGGTGAAACTCCCAGTATGCTGCTACTTGTGACTTAAATCATTATGTGAATCTCAACCCTGAGCAGTAGAAGGCTGGAGAATAACCCAGCACAACTCTAGCCCCAGGAGTGGTATCAATGGATGCATAGTTTTATGGACAAAGCTCCAAAGCCAGAGGGGAGCTGCTGCTTTTCAGATGGAGTGAGTGACAAAAACTGAACTGAACTGGATGTAAATGCTACAGTCTCAGTCTTCTCAAGAGGAACCATGTTAGGTCAGAGGAAGCCAAGAGCAACTGCTCACTGATACTTGCAATGATAATGCTATTGCAAGGCATTACTTTTAAGAAGTTCAAAATCCAAGCATAAGTCAGGCTAGTTTCTCTCCAAGGATTTAACAGCCTCCCTTTACCTTTATGTTTTTAACACACATGCTGCATTGTCAATTATTATGGTTAATTATCCCTTTTTGTGGATTTAAGATCCTATTTCTTAAATCTCCTCCTACTAAGAAAACTAATGGATGACATAAGAAAGAACCGAGACCTTGCAGTATTCCTTCTTGCAAGGCAGATGTGGGAGAGCCCTAGCACACTTCATCCACACCGCTGGATAAGGACTCCCTGCTACAGGTGCTGTGCACCTGATTTCTCTTATCCTGAGAAATCCTGAGATCCTTATACAGGCAGGGAACTACATATACATATACATCAGTGGATGAAACCTTCAGATACTGAGCCTAACATGGAAGGCAAGCCCAAGTCTCACTGTGTGCTGGCCCACAGGCACACACACGGAGAAAACCACTAACCCACCCCATACAGCCATCTTCTGGAGCAACTGACTTCCCCAGTTATTGCCACCCAATACACAGAATAAGAGTGAGAATTGCCTGACCAGCAACTGGCTTAAGGTATCTAAGCCCATGCATTTAATCCCTGAGTGGCTATCTTTAAAAGAAGGGCACAATGATACATCATTTTGTGGAACCTGAGCTTTCTGCAGTCTTCTGGCAGGATCACCTGGTCCTGTCAGGACACTGTCCTGTATGGGCCCATAAGAGAGCTGCAGTCAAAGAAATAAAAGTGTTGGAGTAAGTGCAAAACACCACCATAGTATGCTCAACAAACACATCAGTCATTAAATACTTAAGTTCAGTTTATCAAAGAGGATAGATGAACCAGCAAAATGAGTTTGTTCTAGGAGCTGTCTTTGGGCCTTTCTACCTGCGGTGCTCCTAACAGAGGTGCATTGCTTCCGAATACAGCATTGCACTGCACTGGACAGACAGATCCTGCCAGGCACCAAGCTGTACAGACACCACACAATGTCCATACAGCCCCAGACTGTCAGGAGTAACATCTACTATTTTGCTAGCATATTTACACATGCTAATTACAGCAACATTTAACTAGGAGGAAACGTTCCCTGGGGCTCCCACCACAGAGCGGAGAAGAGAGGACACAGCCTTGCTATTGCTAAAGCATTAGCTAGAGGCCTTCTTTCACAGTACCCCCGAGGTCCTCGAGTTTTTCACCAACAGGCTGTAGCTTGATAATAAATACTGATAAGAAAGAGTTCTCGCAGTCCCAGCAGAAATCCAGTCATACACATCCCCTTTACCTCATCATTTGAATTATCTTATGCATGTTTATCTTCACAACTTAGAGGCTGTAAACCGTCGTCTTTTAAAGAGAGTGTAAGTTGTCTTATGGCCTCAAGTTGCGCCAAGGGAGGTTTAGACTGGACATTAGGAAAAACTTCTTCACTGAAAGAGTGGTCAGGCCTTGGAACAGGCTGCCCAGGGAAGTAGTAGAGTCACCATCCCTGGAAGTATTTAAAAGACGTGTAGATGAGGCACTTAGGGACATGGTTTAGTGGGCATGGTGGTGTTGGGTTGACGGTTGGACTTGATGATCTTAGAGGTCTTTTCCAACCTTAATGATTCTATGATTCTATTGCATGGTGGCTTTTGTATATTTAGAACCCCTTTGATTACCATTGGCGATTAGATGGCTGACCTGGGCTGTCCCTGTCTTAAGATTCAGCTACCTGAAGTTAGGCAAGGAATACCCCGACACAGGCAGTCAGTCCCAAACTACACTGCAACAGAGCAGGAATTCCCACTGGGCTGCCCAACTCCCAACATCTTGCTGCTTTGCACATAAAGAAAAAATACAATACATTTTTAAAAATCGATTTTGCTTGTCTGTTTGTTTTCTACTTCTGGCGTTCTTTCCCAGTTCAATTTTCCCAGTTCTTACTCACATAATGTCAGCTGCTTTCTGTCCTCTGTATGCATGTGTTGCTCACATAAACTATTCCTATTCAGGTTTGCTTATAAAAACCAGCCTTGCCCTACCCACAAAATGCATTTACTATGGATGACCACGCAGTCAGGGGATAATCATGTGAAATAACTTTTTCCACCTTCAGTTAGTATCTTCTGTCCCTCACAAGAAAACCTCCACCCCTGGAATGCCAGGTTATTGCATTGCCAACTGCTAATTCAGAATCTAGAGAGTAATTAAATCCAGAAATATGTTCTTATTCTGAAGAAATTTCATGTTGTCTTCTCTTATAGTCAATACAATAAGAATACGCATATGGTGTGGAGTATCTTGGCTATTACATCAGAGAGGAAAACCATATTATATTTAAAGGAAGGAAGGTGACAACTCTCAGTGATTTTAATCCACTTTAAAAATTAGTACTAGATAAAACAGGCTAGGACCTTTGATAAATTTGTTGCTCATTTATACCACTGTGTTCTGTATGTGGGCATTCAAGTCAGCACCAGTGAAACTGGTTTCCTGGCCAATTTTTCAAAAACACATGAGAATAGATTCATAAACTGAGTCAACTGCTAACTTGAGCAATGAATGCTCAAAAAGGGATGCTGTTGCATCCCTTGCAAAACAAGAGATGAGCGAGGAACATGACAAATACATTCAGAACATTGTAAATGCAAGTCTTTCTCTGTTTTTCCAAATGGAAGGAAAATTGTGAGGTACATGAAGCCAAACAACTGCATTTACCAGTAAGCGCTGCAAACAAGGACTACAGAAATGCTGATTGACCTATTTTCTGATCTTGCACGAACTTCAAAAGTAAAACAACTCCAGTAAATACCGGTATTATCACATACAGCTCATGTCATCTAATTAATCACAGGTAGTTATTACTGCCAGACTCTTTGACAGTCAGGATACAAACACAATCTGTCCTACATTAACAGTCACCTCTGCAGGCTGACTACCACTCATTTAGCACATACACAATACAGCTTGCTGTCATGGAGGCAAAGAATAAGGCCTCTGTAAGAGGGCAGAAGACACAAACTAAATGGTGTTTGAGTATTTGGAGAGCACCTTTACTTCTAGACCGCTACCACAGCAGACCACCTAGTCCTGGCTGGAAAAGGAGATAAAAGCAGTATCTAAATACAGGTCAGTTGTACTCAGGAAGCCAACAGCATTCCCTAAGCAGTCCAGAAGGATAATGTTCTCCCAGGGAGGTGAGAAGGGTTAAGTAAGTACCATTAACTTGGAGAGGTAGATGGTTTCTGCCTTGATGTAGCATCCGTAGGAGTTATCCCCCGGAGAGAAATGGAAGTGCGAGCGGAGCAGCAAGGACCTGAACAGCACTGAAGTCAGACTAGAGGGCTGTTTCTGTTTCTGGAAGTGCAATCCAGTGGTGGTCTGTCTGCTAAAGATAGCCTGAGAGCCTTCCTCAAAACCAGACTCCTCCTCCTGTGTGAATGCAAAGCCTCTCGCGCTGCGGGAGCACTGCACTAAGCCGAGACGGCAGGTCTGCCAGCAACCAGCCTACTCGCCCCAGGATGGACAGAAGGTGCAGGAGGGCATGCGGTGCCTACATTTTTTCTGGAGGCTGCTCTTCTGAGAAAAGATACATAGGCAATGCTTCTAGGCTGAATTTTGATAGCTGAATATTAGTGAAAAGGCTGGAGGCCTTGTAGGAATACACAGAAACCAGAAACTGCAGGGAGGAGCTGGGTTTGCTTTTTTCCCAGTTATGCACTTTTTCTGTACAGACTTCATTAAAAAGTCTATAAAAATATGTAAACTGGTTTGAATTTTCATCACCAGATTACTAAGGCCCATGAGAAACAGATAAACCCTTTGCTCCTCCTTCCTACACAGTCACACACAACCAAGCTTAAAGTTCAACAGATATGAGTGCTTACAGATTGTAGATGCCCTAAGCTCTTCCAGGGAGAGACCGGCCATGTCTCGTTCTCAAGCTATTTGGTTTATTCTTTTGCTCTTGTTTATAATTTGACTAATGCACTTCTTGATCACACAAAAGAGTAGAGCAATATTCATTGCTTCTGCACTGCAGAGCAAGCTTCTCTGAAGGAGTGCAACCACCAGTTTGTCTTTTTTTCTTTTTTATAGTGCTATTTTTTTCCCTAAAATATTCTAGATCTCATATTCACGGCCAATTCATT